>NC_051178.1:162783481-163027817 GCF_013339695.2 Rhipicephalus sanguineus | reverse complement strand
ACCTCGCATCCGGCTTGCTTATTTGCATGCCATATTTTTGACATTTATGTATTATTTCGCCTTCCCGTATTGCCATGTGCTTGCGTCGTCATCCTCTGTCCCGCGTGACTCCTAATTTACAGTCTTTTTTGTTCTTTGCGGGGCTGCAAGCGTCGGCAAGCAACGTGCCGAATGATGTGGCGCTGGCGAGTGTAATGCCAGTCATCTATCGCTTTTCGTTTGGAGCAGCTTCACAAAAAGGACGGTACGAGACATGAAAACGCGGCTGGGCCTGTGTTGGACATTTCACAGTGAATTCAAATGAAATAAAACGAAACTTGATATGTATAGAGAAAAATGAAACGTTTCGTTGTTTCACTTTGTCTTTCGTTGTCGCATTGACTGCGAAGCATGCAGTAATACACGCATGGACTAAATATTTTTTCCCGTGGTGTTTTCCGCGCCATTTGTTGCTCACTGGAGCTTCAAGCCACGACACCGCACTTCCAATAATTAAACATTGTTTGTCAGTTTGGAAGAGGTGGTCTAGTTCATAGGGTCGTTATGTCCTCATGTGTTGCAGATATTCTAAAGTGCAAGACATTCGCATAGGGCCGGTGAGTTCACTTAGGTGCACCAGCATTTAGCTGCACTCATTTAGGCTGCACTATGGGGAGGAGTACACCCCTACTAACACCAGCTGAGACTCTGGAGAAGCTGTCCTGATGCTGGGATCATAGCTGTATACTGGTCTAACCGCGTAGCTTATGGTGAGAAGAGTTCCGCTGAATCGGTTTTGCTACCTTTTCCGGCACTTCTTGTCATCAGAGTTGAAATATAAGCCACTCAATTTCAGAGTAGAATGCGTCGCTTCTCGTCCTTTTCAGTGTTGTAAGTGTTTGCGTTTCGGCCACAGTGTAGGGGTTTGCAAATCAAATATACGCTGCTGTGTCTATGGTGAAGGTCATCTCTTTAATGAATGCACTGCCGAAATATCTTATTGAGTCAGCAGAAGAAAAAGCCCTGTCGAAGGCAATGGATCACATGATTACAACTGTAACTGAGTGTGTCTCGAAGTGTTCTGCTCTCAAATGACACAGCTGCTATCAACAGCTGCAGTAGCAATAGCGAATGTGCATCTTTTGCAGCAGCAGCAATAGAAGCAGAGACGTCAACTCCAGCCCCGCAGCGGAAACTCCGAGCTGATCAAATGGCTATTTTATCCGAACTCTCCAACTCACTCAAGTCCAGTCGCAGTATGAGATGGCCATAACCCTGATATCAAATGTCAGAGGCAAACTGGGTCTCCAGTGAATTCTCCTTGCCCAAGTTCCAAAAACCAAAAAGGAAATTCTAACTACAATCCAGTTTTAAAAAAATCACAGCATATCCACGGAGTGAATGATGATGAGTGGGCGAAGCTGCGGAGGTTCAACGGTAAACCGTGAATCTTCCGTGAATTCTGCCCAGTACATCATCACCGACGTGAGATCGGGCGCGTTATACTAAAGGTTCGATGAGTTATGACGATTTGCAGCTCACTTTAATTTTACATGTACGCTGTGAATTTTCATTGTTTAGAAAACCATTGCTTTAGGAAACATCTGGCGTCTTTCGTTAAGCAGCTGGCGTCTTTTGCATTTTTGCTTTAGAAACATCTGGCGTCTTTCGTTTTGCTTTTAGAAACATCTGGCGTCTTTCGTTGGCTTTTTCATCAATCAACGGCGTTTTGAACAAAATTTTATTGTTTAATCATGCACAGAAGAAATCTCACCAGGCACTACCTTGGAGGTAACAATGGCTGCTAATGGGGATGAGCGACAGAAGAAGTCGGCTTTTAGCTACACTTACACTTCTACTTCTACTAACGTTTCCTACTGGAACATGCCAATGGTTGCTAATGGGGAATGAGAGACAGAAGAATTCGGCTTTTAGTTAACGCGCACGCTGCGAATTTTTATTGTTCAACAACGCACAGGAAAAATCTCCCACCGGCACCACCTTGGAGGTCAAGATCTGGTACTAGCGTTACGACTGGTTACGCGCTACTACGACTACGAGGGACGAACGGTTGCCTTAAGGAGATTCGCCCCTAAAAGTATTTTGGAAACGGTTGTTGCTGAAATAATTCCTGCATCTGCATAGATACTTTAAAAGTTCTAAATTGGAATTGTCGTTCTTTCTTTTCTGCTTCAACAGACTTACTTTTCCTAATTAATCAATTGATTATCGACATAATAATATTGCAAGAACGCTGGCTTGCCCCTGAAAAAAAATTTTATACTAAATATTTTGAACACTTCGGTTATATCGCCCTTCTCCAGGTGGTGTGTAATGATACTTATATCGAACAAATTTTGCCACTCAGAGAGTATGGCTTTTCAGCTAACGTCCTCGGGCTGTAAAATTTTTGGCAATAGACCTCAGCATGCCATTATACCAATCCTTTTCTATTATAAACGCATATTTCCCACGGGTAGCACACTACACACATTTAGATAGTGTCCTAGCTAGCCAAAATGAATTAATCTTACCAGTGACTTCAACTCCCATCATGTTTCATGGGGATTGAGAAGACTCTTCGGCTACTCTTCTGTGGGACTCAAACATAGATAAAAATCTTACCTGCGTAAATGAGGGACAGCCTATATTTTGTTCGCGGTCGATCACGATCAGTGTTAGATCTGACATTTTGTAGCTCAGTGTCCCCTGAAGTCTTGGATAACAATTGATTTTGCTTCAAATAGTGACCATCTTCTGTGTACTTGAAATCGTATGACCAATATCACTTGAGAGAAAAGAGCAAACTTTGGTTTATTATAAAAAAAATGTCAAGACTGCTTGCGTTCTAATGTTAAGACAGAGTCCAGCGGTAGAAATGGAGACCTTAGAAAATGAATGCTGAGTTTTAGAAATCTTGAAAAATACATCGGAGTTCGTGCTTCGTGTATGCTTCGGCTTCGATCAACTGTGCCCACCTATCTGCTGGTGAAATGCGAGTGCACACGGACTACAGAAGAAGAAAGCCGTATGGTAAAGTTTTATGCGTCTGCGCAAAATTGGAAGGATTATGATTCGTTGCGGCAACATTGAACGTATACTGTCTCACGCTCCAAAGAGGTATATAGAAAAAACACTTCGACTATCTGTCTAAAACGAAAACCAACGGGCATTATTCAGTTTCCTTCGTTGTAGAAACAGAATTCCAATGTCAGTAATTTAGACTCGATAGTTTACACCTGCAAGAATTACAGGAATCATTAAATCTATTGGCTCAGGGACTAGAAACAGGCTCACAACGCGCCTTCCAAATTTTGCTTATTCGCTGGTGTTTTTGGAATACACAGAAATCCGACTTGCGAATTAGAACAGGCCATGGACAAACACAAGGCAGAATGTAGTACCCCACCCCCAAAAATATTCTAAGTCATAAACTCCTCCATTAGAAAGGCATCCATGCCTTATGAAGGGAAGATTGCCAAACTACAGCCGTTGCTTAAAAAGCAAGGGACAGGCTTAATCACGACAACTAAGAGCCATTGCATTAACATCAAATGTATGAAACTTATCAAAGGATCTTTCGTGGTCATTTAATAAAATTTTATTGAAAAACCATCGCTGAGCCTCTGTCAAAATGGCTTTAGATCTGATATTCATATGGCACGTGGATTAAGGCCTCGAAAGTCGAATTCACATGCGCCTGGCAGAAAAAGCAGCAATGCGGCTTTAGTTACGTTAGACTATGTAAAGCATATGATAGTGTCGAGCAATCCCGTTTTAATAATCGGTTTATGTGTCACGGGCTCGCTACTTGAATCGTAGCTTGGGTGGCGGATATGCTTAACAGAAACAGGCTTTATGGTTTCAAGATGGCTTCTATTTCGGCACATGCACACGCCGAGGTGTAACCTCAGGGGGCCAGTACTTTCACCAGTATTATTTAACACTTTGTTGTGCGCTATCCCCGTTAGCCAGTTGGTGAAAACTTGTGTTTACGCTGGTGACATTGCTTTTTTCCTATAGCCTTGACACACATAGCCTTTACAATACCTGCAGATATACTCGAGTGAACTCAAAATTTGATTGATGGTTTACAGTTGAATCTGAATAGAATCAGTGTGTCTCAAATCTTGTTTCCCCAACAAACAGCAGCAAAACCAGCAAGAATGGTCACGTAAGGTTGGGCAAACACATAGACTTTTTCTTTCCCCAAGAACATAAGCTGTGGCACTTCCTTCGCTGAGTACAGTCATATTTTGAGTATACTGCCGCACCCAAAATGAATGAGGACACAGCTTCTAGTGCAGCAAGACACGCTGTGCTGTCTCCTCCTCATAAGAGCTTGTACTCGTGCGTGCTAATAGCACAACTCCCTAAGACACAGGCGTACTAACACCTGACAAGCGTGACAGCATAGAGTCTCCTTCCTAAGTGACAATTTAATTTCCTTCGCCCCATTATCACGTGGCGCAACGCTTAATCTAGGCGCCTGAATACTCACCCTAACACTTCCGGTGTGCTCAGATTACGACATTTTCGCTTACTAATGCTGTCCTTCAGCGGTTTCTATCCGCCGCGAAACTAATTGCATCCACTGCACTAATGTATTTTAGACGCAGATAAAACGAAATATGCGGAATCATATGCTTAGCAAATAGAACGTTCGGAGTGACCGGACAGCCTTGACATTTTTTTGTATTAGCGGGCTTTTTCAGCTGAAGCTGCATGGCCTCCTTTGATTCCTTTCGCTAGAATGCACACTGACTTTGGCTTAAAGCTGGAGAGCGCTGTTTACTTGATCTCGTAATGAAGGACGCCAGGGAACTCGCTATAATTAGAGCTAAGGAGGCAACTGCCAAGGACAGCGACAGTGTATTTCGAAGGCCATAGCGGGTAATGAATTCGCAGCACATCTAGACGTTCTTCCGGTGTGTGTAATATTTGTGAGCTCCTTTATATATTCCCGTAATTATCGTGTCAGCCCACCAACTATAACAATTTCTCTTTAGTGCGAAGCATTTCTAGCGAACCTCGGGCACTTTGGGCGTATCTATCTATCTATCTATCTATCTATCTATCTATCTATCTATCTATCTAATCTATCTATCTATCTATCTATCTATCTATCTATCTATCTATCTATCTATCTATCTATTATCTATCTAATCTATCTATCCTATCTATCTATCTATCTAGCTATCTATCTATCTATCTATCTATCTATCTATCTATCTATCTATCTATCTTGCCGCTACGTCTGGTCGCTCTTCCGGTCGTCTCTATAGGTTGCAATATACCAAAATTTGCATAGCATAGGATGAAGTGTATGACGAACACGATTCACCTGTGATGACATGAATTAACGCAAAATACCTGGCGCGGACGTCACGGAAACCCTTTCTCTCAGTCACGTGTGGCACATAACCGCATAACCAAAGTTCATGTTATGCGGGTAGTGCCACATGTGAAAAAGAGGAACTGATGTTTTCATTAGAGGAACTGACGATAGGAACTGATGTTTTATCTGAAGCTTCAGGTCCAGGCATGAAAACCTTTGCTTCCACACTCGAAACGACCTCTCGACATGCAATGAGGCCAGGAGAAGGACTTGTACCTAAAGAAAGCAGTTCGATTTCACATTTAGGCATTCTTTTGTGCACACAATGGTATTGCTTCAACAAGTTCACCTCTGCTGAGGGCTGTCTTTCGTCCCTCTTTCCTAAATGGGGTCTTGGGGTAGGACCTGCAGGGATACCCCTTGTCGCCAACTAGGATGCGAGGCAGAGTTCCTCTCTCATGCTGTACTCTGTCCCAACCTGTTGAATATGCGACTGTCGTAGGCCGAGCCCGGCTAGCTGGCCGCCGAATAAAAAAATAAATTGAAGCTGACGCCCTCTGATTGCCTTTAAAACAAGACAATTTTTTCGTGTGGAATGCTCCCTGAAACCTAGTGCAACTTTTGTTGCACATACAACGTCACGCAGCTACTTGCGGACATATTATAATCGATCGGGTATTCGCAAATTCGTTAGCGTTGTTTGTACATATATGTTTTTTTTTCTCCGACATAGAAATTTTTCCCTTGCAGTTCGGTATTTATGTCAATGGCAGCGCACTAAACATACCTGGAATTGATTGAGAATGATCCCTTTCGATTTCCGAAATTCCGCCGCGCCTTTCTCCGCCGAGATTTTTCGTAGTCACATGTGTGCAATCTATGCACCCGCTTAACCAGGGAAACGTGTCAAGGTATAAAATTCCCCCCATTAACATGGGCGCTCCAGTGGCGTTGGGCAATTTCACAAGCTGCGGAACAATGTGTCCGGCTATCATTATTGATAGGCGTGCATTGATTGCGTGACACGCTTGCTTAAGACACATTACCAAGTCCGCGTTAACGAGTTGAGTAGGTTCCGCCGCCGTAGAACTGCAGTGCGATGAGAAGCTCTAGCAGTGGTGGAACCGGGGTGAGCGCGTTCGTTGTCCTTTGGGCCCAGCGGCAGAATTTCCAACAGGCGTAGGACGACTCGCTTGGAAACGCGGTGCCACGACAGCTAGGAAGGCTGCGTCGTTATACGCCTCTATGGGATTTTGCCGATGCCTGTAAGTGGGCTTAACGGCCGCGCATAGCGATATACTTCATCCTGCGCAATTTCTTCAACACACGCCAGCAAAATGGGGCGACGTCGACGAGGCTGCAGTAGTAGTCGGCCATTTTATTTTACGAGTACACACAAGTGTGCCTAAGGTAGGCAGTAGCTGTACTTTAACTTTCCGGTAGTTAAGTGCCGATTTCACTTTATCTAAAATAGATTGGTCTGTAAAACGCGCTAAGCGCCGATCGGTTACTGAAGCCGTAGTTAAGCGTAAGTTTCGTTTGTGAACACGGGCATTTGTGTAGCCTGTGTCTTTCTGTATTATTGTATTTATGGAAGCGTACATTCTTCAGTGAGCGAGAGAAGCTCTGGTATGTCTAAGCACACGCTACGCCCAATTCCATAAATGAAGAAAATAGAAAAGTAAACACCATTTAACATCAGCCGTACAGAGCAATGAAAAGGCCGACGCATAAGCTTAGGTGGGACGGAGTTGGGGGATCTGGGGTAATATTCTTAGTTACAGAGCGTCATCCGCAGCTGTGCGGACTTCGCATCTAGCCCAGTTTCACTTTTCGCGAAAAAGCTAATAACGTAAGAGATTGATCAAAGCTCAAACTGTGTAGACATTGCCAGCGGAAACGACTACGGCCTTCCAAACAGCAGCACGGAATTTTGAGACCGTGATACCGCGTTACCTGCGTTTGCAGAAGAAATAAATGCATATTTAAAGCAATTCCAAGCTTTGCCCAATTTTAATTCTTCTACAGAATAGCGTACGATTCGCTCGCGCTTCGAACAGGTTTAAAGGCAAAAGCGGAGCTTCCGCAATCCGTTCGCCCTGTCAGCTGGTTTCGACACAACTGCTTTTACCTTCCTCACTTTATAAAATGTCTTCTCTTTAGGAGCGGATATTTCTTTAGCTGCACTATTAGGGCATTCTGTAAGAAGTGCGGTGAGTGGACTGAACGTCACGAGCACGTATATGTAAAGAGGGGTTTCTGCCACTCACTAGTAAGGGGAGCTTTCGGCATCATGCAGGAGCGCGCATATGACCTGCAAATCATATTTGCAAGTGGATATGCAATGTGACATTCTCCGCAATGAAATGTCTTAACGGAGTGCAGACACCAAAATCGTGCAGTAACCTTAAGCGATACTGAATACAGCGTGAGCTTTGCATGCTAGTAGGTAATCCTTTGACGAACTCTGTTAGATAACGGACGACTTAAAGCTAATTTACTTGAATTTGAAGTCTAGCAACGTCGTTCCTTTTCCAGACTTCTCGCACTACAAACCATGAAACGAATACAACAAAAGAGATCTGCAAAAGGTATGACGTTAGAGATGTCTATCGCAAATATGACTGCAACCACGTTTCGTGTGAAAACATTTCAGCTTCCGACGCCGGTGGATCAGAAACGAAATGGTATCCCACAACCACTCGCTCACTTGGCGGTCACCTCATGGTCGGATTACCTCGACGCTAGCGACGACGAAAGGGTACTAAGACTGCTGAGAGGTGCGGCTACGTGCTTCGGTACAGAGCTGGGACCCTATGTCTGAAAGTACTGCCAAAGGCGACAATCGCGAAAGTGCCCTCTTTGGTGCACTCTGATTGGCAATTAAGCAAACCACAAAAGTGAGGGCGCCATCTAATATTTCCGTCGACGTAACAGTGCTCTATGGTGCTCCTGACATGCCTGGAGTAAACGAACACACCTGGTCACCTTCGGTTGGCGGTAAAATCTGGCATTTCCGGCCATAGGGCGGTACTTCCTAATATTCCTAGTATGCAATACGTCGTGGTGGATGTGCGCAGTATTCTTTACGCTGAAGCTTTCTGTTAGCGTTACCTTGATGTGTTTCATCATTGTTTTGCGAGCGCGTGGTTTTTGCGCTTTGAACGTACCAGCAGCATGAACGGTCGATTGCTTGCGTGCTTTATCGCGCACCGGCATCATGTGAGGATGTTGAAACGATGTCGCTGCGGTGGCATCGTACGCCGTGTTAAGCTGTCAACAACAATAAATTACACACGAGGTTTCCATTCCTTAAATAATATACTGCGGTTAAACAATTGGACAGAAACGCCGAAGCACTTTAAACACGTATTATATTTCAAGTAGCCACAATTAAACCTGGCCAATGCGTAAAAGCCAGTACACACTAGAAAACGCCGCACACGGGTTACCCTGCACCACGGAGTAAGATAAGAGAGGAGCGCCGACTCCGCCGCCGCTCCACCGCATTCACTCGGGACAAACGTGCAACGCGGAACGCGGCGGTCTAACTCATTCCTTTGCTCTCCCCCTCCGCTCCTCTTCGCGCTTTCGCACATGCTTCTCCTCTCCCGGCGCTGATCACAACGCGTAGCGCCATCTGTCCGAGGCGCATAGAAATCATTCAACACCTGCGCTCATGAGCGCATGCGCCAATTGGAGGAGGACGGCGGCGGCGGCAGGGAACGGCGTGCGCGGAGCGTGTCGTCTGCTAGAAAGCCGTTCGCTCGGCATTCTCAATATGACAAAAAACAAAAAGAAAAAAAAAAAACGCGCATATATGCGTACTGGATACAAAAATATGAAATAAAAACATCGTTCCGCTTTTTATACACATATGCGAAACATGGTAACATATCTTCAGTGAAAGCAGACGAAAAATTATGCTGAACAAAAACGGCAGAGCAGAAGTACACTTGTTTTCCACGTCTGGACGTCTCGCGGTAAGCGTTGGTTGGACGTTTTCGTGTCACGGTGTCCTTTGTACTTGTGTGTGAAGAGATGGAGCAACTGGACAGGAGGAAATGAAGTGTTTTGTTCCTGGCTGCAAGTCTGGTTACGGCAAAGGGCGAGAGAAGATTCCGCTCTTCGCGGCCCCATCTAATCCGCAGCTACTGGATCAGTGGCGTCAAAAAGTTCCTGTAAGTAGCGACCCCTTAAATCCAAGGTACAAAATATGTGCTCGACACTTCGAGAAGCACCTCATTTTGATAGGTACTTCAGCGAACACAAGGAAATGTCCTACTAGACGTAAAGAAAGTGCCTGGACTTCGGAAAGGGAGCTATTCCTTCAATTTTTGAGGGAATCACGGCTAAAGTCAATGATGCTGACTATCAGGAGGAACCAGCCGACAACCGGTGCCGAAGGGCGAGAAGGACATCGCGCTTTGCCTACACCCGCATACAGCGCGGGCGCCTTTCTTTGTCCAGATAATGAAAAATTCTCGGCGTTGCCTTCGAGAGCACTCCGTCGGTTGGTCGCCTGACAGGATCTGCTAAGCAAAGGAGCAGTTTGAGTGCGCTTCCAAGGAAGAATGTGCCCCAGAAAGCGGCGCTAGCAGCTACCACTGCTATGAGCGACAACAAGGACTCTCTGTGCCAGATGGACGCTCACTTTTGCAAGAGCTCATTCAACACCCGAAAGAGTCAAGCTTCCCGCTTCATGGGCTACCACAAGGTACGAAAAATTCAATACCGTGAAGAGTTGTCGGGCGCTGCTAATCAAAATATAACTAAATAAATAAATAAATAAATAAATTAAATAAATAATAAATAAATAATAAATGAACACGCGCGACTATGCCCTACTAGCCCCCCCTTTCCGCCCTCTGATTCTGTTCAGTAATTTAATCAACAGTTTGTGTGCAGTACCCAACGCGATAACTACGTAATCCACCGCTGCATGCACGGGGAAAGTATATATCGTGTTAGCTCGCAGTTTGATGTAAGACAACGAATGAGATTATTCGGCAGGCACTTCACAGAGAAGATAATGTCATGAATAATTTTCCTAAGCCAGCGGTTTTCTCTTTAATTAAGGCTAATCTTGCATATATTGGTAGCCTAGCTGAGGGCAACAAAGTTGCAGGTATTTCCGAAAAACATGTAGAAGACGCGAATATCTGGTAGGATCACTATACGTTCGGTTGATAACACTGCTGCGAGAAACTGCCGAAACAAATTTAAGCTTATCTGCTGCGCACGCTACGGAGACAAATACCGTTATTTATTCGTGTAATTCTGCTTGTGTGCTTATTTATTCGTGTGCTTACTGGTCATTGAAAAATAATTATCTGCTGCTTCTTGTCTCTTTCATTGCAGGTGGAAGTGTTTCATGGAGCCCGCATTGTGTACAGCACAATCGCAGTCGTAAGCGAAGGCAAGGTTCCTGCTGTAACGAAGTGCATCTATGTCTCGGAAGGCTCTCATGAGGAACCATTTCAGGCAGTCCTACTAAATTGCACCTTGAATAACGTTATCGACCTTGGCGGAGAACCGAATACCATGGAAGACTTTGAGCGAATGGTAGATACTCTACACAAGACAAAGATATGCAAGGGTGGTCCCTCAAAGAAAAGATACCAGGTGTGAAGCCTCAGTGTGCCTACATCGACTGTTTAGGTGTGTGGAGGCACAAAAAGTGCGCCGTGTACAATACTGACCAGTGTACGGAGTGCAAAAGGCTTGCGGGCACGTTGCGTTGCCACGCGATGCGCCAACGAAACAGAATGGACGCTTCCGGGACGGCAAGCAGTGCAGCCTACGATAAGGAATCCCAAGTTTGATGTTTGCGCCGACGGCAAAGGCTGCTGTACAAGAAAGTCTGGTCATCTCGCCGACGGCTGAGAGAGCTAAAAAATGAACTAAAAGTGTATCAAGAACGAATGAGCAATATAGGCGAGGAAGAACTCGAGTCACTTCTACAAGCGACTTCCTGAAGGTCAACGCCATGTCGTCGAGGAGTGCATAAAACTGGACACGTGCATTTCGTCAAAAGGCCGCCGCTATTCGGACACGTTTTTGACGAATGTGTCGTATTACTGCACATTAGAAGTCCCGCTGCATACGAGTTTCTAAGGCGCAACGACCTGATGCCATCTTCCCGCCGTGTCTACTGTGGAGAAATACATATCGCTCGTAAGACCGGATGTGGATTCGACGAAAGTTTTTTGAAGCCTTCAAGAAGAAATTGTTGAACAAGAAGGACCGTCAAAGACATGGAATACTTGTATTTGATGGAAATGCAGGTGAGCTCATCCTCAACTTCGCCCGCCTGCAAAGAACGAGATGGGTGTCAAGCCTGTAGTTTGTCACAGCGTAGAAATCGGAGACACTATACCGCCAATGAAAGCACTCGAGAACGTACTTGTAGTTTTTAATTGAAGGGTAGAAATGATAAGCTAAAGGGAATGGAACGTGGAGAAAATAGGAACTTCCGTGGACGGCCGAAACGATATAGCGAGGCTTAATGTATTTTTGTGCGCTTTTTTTAAAGGGAGATTTGTGTTGGGGGGGGGGGGGGGCGGAAGTGGGCTTCCATCGAAATGCGGCCGCCGCGGAGCGGGTATCGAACCTGCTATCTTGATATCAGCAACGCAATGACCCAGCGTTTAGGCCGTGTTGATAGTACAGAATGCGGCTCATAGCGCAAGCTAAGACACGGACAAAGACAGACGTGACGACGTGACACACGCAAGTCTTATGTATGTGTCACGCCGGTCACGCCGATTTTCGTCCCTCTTGTGCTGTAAGCAACGCAGTGCCATAAACCGTGGTCGTAAAAACTAAGCTAAACTGGCATTTGGAAGGCAAGGATGGAGAGCAGGCGGTTAGCTGATCCGCATCTACGCAAATACGCACACTCATTGAAATACAAAGCGTCATGGTTCGTTATTAATCCAACAGAAAGCCTATCAGTTATGCTTCACGCGACGACATTTATCTACTTTACGCCCCACAACAAACCACGCGATGTGTTCTATTACTTCCAGGTGCGGCAAGGCAGAGATGTAAACGCGAGGACGTTCTCCTACATGGTCAAGTGCAACACGACGACACCAGTGAACCTCCACTGGCCGACCATGCTTTGGTGTTCATGTTTGTGCCGTTTGCAGACAGTTACACACAGCCTGTCGGTGTTTTTGCGTCTAGAGGGCCAACCAAGGGTACGTGCTCATCGTGGCTGGTACAGCAGAAAATATCACGAGATCTCTTGAACGACTATAGCGAGGCCAAGAATTAGCTGGGAACATTTTGCAGAAGAAAGGAACAACAGTGCTTTAAAATAGGAAACAGCATGCTACAGGACGGGCCAGAGTAGGGACTAGGTGGTTGTGCATATTTGACACTTGACAGCGCGTCGCAAGTGTCAACTACAGGATGGGATAGATTGGTAAGCACAGGCTGAAATTGGGGTATCAAAACCCCAACCCGTAGGCCCAAAGCTTCTTATGAAGTATTTCCTACGCTTCGAGACCGATAGATTCTATTTTGACATGCCAGAGCAAACGAGTCATTTTTTCTAACAGTAGCTGCGCCAAACTTGCCAAGCTTGGCAGCATACGTATATGACCGAAAAACGTGAGCCTCTTCATTACCCAGAAAATACGTACCGCAAAGTACTGCGGAAGCGCCCAGTTTCGCAGAAGCGCCCAGTAATAACGTAACCGAATTTCAGAATTCTGAAAGTAATATGTTAAGCACCCACCCATCCGAACTGAAATCATCGGCCGAAATATTTGGTGCATTGCGAACGTTACGGGACAGCTAGGAGCGATGACGGGAACGTTCGATAACCTGTGGGGAAAGGGAAAGATCGATGGGGTGGAAATGATGTCTAATGTCAATAAACAATCCTTGAATGAAAATTCAGAGGTAGCAGGTTTTTCTTGGTAAAGTGTGCAGGCCGACTTACAGCCCATGGTCTGTTGAAGTAGCGCGAATATCAGCGACGAATGCTTTGACCTCCTATTTTTTACCGACTCAGAAGAGTCGTTCGCTAGGTCCAGTGACGATGATTAGGCGTTAGAGTACCCGATCATTTACAATTTCAAAATAAACATGCTCCCTTTGATTCCATGGCTGCCGTGTAGCACTTCCTTGAAGCATTTCGATGGCCGCCACCTTGTTTTCTTTTTGATGCCTCGACCAGACAAGCGCTCATATCTATTCATTAACGCAATTTTCAGCGAAAGTAGGAAGGGCGCTTCCACGGTACATTACTGTAGGCAAGAAAAAGAGATGTGGACGCGAAACTTTATTTTAAGAAGGTTCCAATATTGTAAAAAAAACATTGCGACAATAATTTCATTTTCAAAAGATAGAAATAGGTGATCACAAACGGTGGTGATCACAAGTGGGTGATCAGTTGCAAGCGTGGCAAAAGAAGCCTCAAAAAATAGGAATTTCTGTTGCAAGTTGTTCACATATTTTTGGATGATTCCCCAAGACTAATAGCATAATTTCTTTTCACACTGCTTTCAACCTAAAAATAATCGCAAAATTTTTAAGTACTTATCGATTACGCTGCTGCACGCTGCGCGATCTGCTCGCCGCCGACTTTTGTTTAAGGTATACTAAAATGGAGTAACATTGACCGTGGTGCGATGTTTCCTTCTCCATTCATTTTCAGCCGACATGGTTGGTTGGCTCTTATGTTTTCTCTGTGCTAATCACACGCACGCGGCATTAAGGTTTGGTCGCTTACATGCATTTAGCCAGTGTTGTAGGCGTTACTGAAAAAAAGTAACTAAATACGTACTCGTTACCTACACTAAAAAAAAAGGAACGCGTTACCGCCCTACGTTACCTACGAAAAAAATGTAACGCGTTACCGTTACCGTTACCGAAAAAAAGTAACGGACGTTACCTCTGCCGTTACTCCGCAATCATACATTTTAATCGATGTGTCTTTGCTGCAGGAACCCACAATAGCAATAATTTAAATCTGAAATTTATGTTTCACGTAAAACTTCTAACCTAAACAACGAATATATCCAAAATGCTGATTTAACGAGTATTACTTGTACAAATGTACCGGACCTTAGCAATGGTAGTGGCTTAAAGTTGCCTTTAGAGTTACGTGTGATGGCTTCTGACTGTGACACATGGCGAGGCCATTTTTCTCAATGTGACATTACACAGAATATGAGATTCAATCGTCAACGCTATTCGCAAAGCAGGGGCGTAGCCAGAAATTTTTTTCGGGGGGGGAGGGGTTCAACCATACTTTATGTATGTTCGTGCGTGCGTTTGTATGTGTGCATGCCTATATACGCAAGCAAAACTGAAAAATTTCGGGGTTGGGGGGTTTGAACCCCCAACCCCCCCCCCCTTGGCTACGCCCCTGTCGCAAAGAAAGCATCAATGAAATCTCAAGAAATTTACAATATTCTGATGGTGTGCTTCTGCTAGCAAATAGATACGCGAATTTTGTAGTAGTAAAGAAATGCTTAAATGGGCAAGTCACGTAAAAATATCTGTGCATAAACATTTTTTGTTCACTTTAACCTGTATAATTACCGCAAAAATTGCGAGCGTTTATGTGAGGGTGTTCAAGATAAGCCTCACTCACTCAGGAGTTCAATAACCAGAAACTTCGCTGCAGTTGCAGATAGAAAAAGCAAAATTTATTTTTAAAACAAAGTTGATAAGCCTTATCAACTTTGTAGCTACTATAAAATGTCGCATATTTAGACATTTTTCAAGAACAGTTTCCTTAGCTCTACAAGTTTCAAACAATGTTACTTTACTAATTGTTGCGCGTACATTTCATACACAAAATATCTTCTTTGTAACGATAATATTTGTGTTTTACAACGTCGTGAACTTTCGAGAACGATAGGTAATGAAATTGGTCCCTCGGGATTGAATATGTTTGACATTTTTTCCCCCTTAAATTATGCAGTTAATAAGAAAATTAAGTTCCTTTTCGGGCTACGGGCATGTGATATGCATAAAATATAAAATACTCAATCAAATCCAAACTATCTATTTTCGGATCCGTGTCGATCTCTCGTGGAATCACCCGTTTGCAATAACCTCGATTAGTACACTAACTGCGGCAATGTCTACCTGTAACCGTGATTAGCCGTAACCGTAGTTAGCTTAACCGCGGTTAAGGCTGTTCGTGTGACAGCGGTATTAAGGTAGTGAGTAAAAAAAAAGATTTCTTTTTTTTTTGCGTTACAAGAAAAAATTTTACGTTTCGCGTCCCGCTCGCATTCTTTTTCAGGGTTTTCTTCCAGCCGGGGGTCACGCCTATTCTCCACAATAGGGCAGACTCTCGATCGGCAGCGCACCTGTAGACCGGTTGACGTTACCGGCTGTCGCCTGGATGGGCCAGAATTCCACAGAAAGCCGCTCAAGTCGACGACGCGGGAGTTGTCGAATTCGATGCGGTGGTCGTTTACCATGCTATGCTCAGCGAGTGTGCTCCTTTGTCACGCGAACGTGCTGACATCGTTTTTATCTTGTCGCAGCCTCTCGGGGGAGTCCTTTGTTTCCCCCACGTACAAAATTTCATGATGAGCACGTGGTATGGAGTAAACCAGCCCTTGCGCTTTCTCTTCTGACGGCCTGTCCTTTGGGCACGAAAATGCGCAGGTGCCGGCAATCCACCTGCTAGATCCACTTCCAAGAGAAGTATGTCCGTACAGTTTCTCATGGCGAATTATGCGGCTTTCATTAAGCTTTGTGTGGCGATTGCCCAAACCTCCACACAAGAAGTCGGCGCGTCTTAAGAAATTGGTCCCCACAATTCCCACACAAAAAAAAAGCTATTCCGCCCGCGCTTTCTTGGTCAACGCCTGGCAGGCCGACAGCAGTCGGCCTGCCAGGCATTGTCCCGGCAAAAGAATTTGTCGGGGCGAGTTCTGAGAAAACGGCACCCCCAGGATGAAAAAGTAACGAGTAACGTGACACCGCACGTTACCGAAAAATGTTAACGTAAGTACGTTACCCGTTACAGTTTTTAAATTGTAACGAGTACGTTACTAAGTTACTGAAAAAAGTAACGCGTTACCGGTAACGCCGTTACTTGTAACGCGTTACCGCCAACACTGCATTTAGCCGAGCACTAAATAGAAAATCCTTGTGTCCGTGCATTGTGGGTACGTTAAAGAAACGCAGGTGGTCGAAACTAGTCTGCAGTACCCTACTGGGCGTGCCTCATAATCACAGTGGTTCTGGCTCGTGAAACCCTGAGATATATTTTTTTTTGTTTTTGTACTTTCAGGTATTGAGCTTGCAAGGCTGCTGCTGGAAGCCATCACTCTGCTGGAACAGGCTGGGGCAGCAGTTGACGGCGTCGTCTGTGATGGCGCGAGCACGAATCGCTCGCTTTGGCACTACCTCGGTGTCTCTGGCAAGATGGACAATCCCAAATGCTCCTTTCAGCACCCTCTTGAAGAAGAAAGAAGCATCTTTGTTTTTTCCGATGCTCCCCATTTGCTAAAATGCATTCGCAATAGGCTGTTTAAAAAAAGAGTCTTGAAAGCAGGGGGCGAGCTCATACGATGGAACGATTACGTTGCCCTTTACAGCTTCGACAACAAAGGCCCAGGATTACTAAAAGTTTGCCCCAAGATCACATGGTCACACGTAAACCCAAGCCAGACAGAAAAAATGAGGGTCAAATATGCTGCACAAGTTTTCAGCAACTCTGTTGCGGACGGCTTGAGATACTTGCAGGAAAAAGAAGTGCAAGGATTTCAGCAGTGTGATGGCACCATCCGCTTCACAAAACTGGCAAATGACATGTTTGATGTCTTAAACAGAAAGCTTCCTTACGAGGGTGTTCGCTTCGGGAGTCAAGATTTTGCTGTATTGGAAGGAGTTTTACATTTTTTGGACTCGTGGGAAAAAGAAGTTGCCGACGGAAAAATATCCAAAGATATGTTTCTCACAAAAAGCACGAGCGAGGGTCTCAGAGTAACTCTACACTCAACAATTGGCCTGTGCAGGTATTTATTATCTGAATGCGGCTTTTCCTATGTTTTGACAAACAAATTTAATCAGGACCCGTTAGAACGATTTTTTGGAACCATTCGCCAAGCAGGAGTGCAAATGATCATCCAACGATGCCAACATTCCTTCAGTTATATCGCCTCCTGTCTGTCCAAAAGTTAATAAAACCCCCAAAATACGGCAACTGCGAAATCACCGAAGGCGAAGAGAAGCCCTGCTTAACTGTGGAAGACATCAAATCGATTTTCGCCTCCAGTGAAACGTCAGAGGCCAAGATCGGTAATCTGACAGCTAAACTGGACGGACTAATCAAAACAGACCTGTGGGAATGTGAGGACATTTTTCCCCAGGCAGAGGACGATCCCGCCATAATCGACTGCATAATATACTTTGTCGCTGGATATGTGGCCCGAAAATTTCGCCAAAAGTCTGACTGTGAGACGTGCAGGGACGCACTTGGTTCAACTTTGCAGCCCATTAAAGAAGACATTTCCAGTCTGACTGCCACCAAAACACGCGGCCGATTAATATATCCAAACATGCATCTGTACAGACTGTTGCACGCGGCCGAGAGCTACTTTTCATGTAATGCAAAGTCGACTAATGTCTACGAGGCAACGATTGACCATGTGCTGGGGACACACAGTCTCAGCTTCCCTTGTGAAGCTCACAAGGAAGAGATTATAGCAGGAATTCTGCAATACTATGTTCTCATGAGAATGAGGCAATTTTGCTCGCAAGAGAGCCGAGCGGCGCGGAAAGCGTCGAGAGAAAAAAAGAAGCAAGCGAAGCATCTTCGCACTTGATGAACGCTAAGGAAAGAAGTGACAAAGGCCACCTCTTCATTAAAGCTTCTTTTCGCTCTAATTACATTCCAGTCCCATTTTCTGGTTTTTCTTTCCCTGTTAGTTTATGTACTAACAAGCCATGTTGTCAGTGCACTTAAAATTTTTCCTATGTTACTTTAAATAACACGTTCTTGCCATGTTACCTTATGTACTAAGTTTATGTATGTTAATGTTACCTTATGTAGTAAGTTTATGTATATTATGTTTGTGTGCGTTGTAGTATCATTTTATACTTCTGTGTGGTGCACGTTAAACATGTCAGGCAATGGGCCTGTTTCGAATAATAAAATAAAACGATACAAAGGGTTATTTCTTGTCATAATGTCAATCCACAAACTGCAAAAGCTATGCGCTCTACAGAAAAGAATTGGTAGCAGGCGTGCAGCATGCGCGGAGCAGACGACAACACGGATAGGCATGCAGACCCGCGAACGCGGTCAAGCACGCTTCCGCGCCGTTGTTATGGCAACGACAGGCGGAGTCCCCGCCCGTGGCTCTGCTCGAGGACGGCGTCTCTCCTACGCCGCTTTTCTCCATTCGTAGCGCCATCTGGCAAACACGCCGCGAAGCCTCAAGCGGCGTTGCAAAATGTGTCCCTTCCAGACGAGCGGAGTCGGCGCTCCTGTCTATCTTACTCCGTGGACGGAACGCAGCGCACACAAGCGAGATATTTGTATTTATTTTACTTTATACGTTGTCACTTTGCGTTTATGCGTGCTCGAAAAAGTCGCGCCTTTTACCCGTACCTTAGACGCTAAGCAGCGTTTGCGTTGAAATGCAACGCTAGCCGTCACTTTCCACGGCGTTACGAGACGCGCGCCAAACCGGACTACTTCGCGTAGCAGTCGTAGCAGTACATGTGCAGACGCTCCGCCCCCATAGCTTTCCCTTCATTGCCACAGAAAGTTGTCCCTGAGTATAGAGACGGCTCGTGATGAAGAGTGGTAATGATGATTGTGGCGGAGAACAACGCAGACCGAGAGAAAAGAAGAGTCGCGAGAGCTCGAGAGAACGAGCGGAACGAGAGCGGGCGGACATCGGGGACGGCAGCTCGGGCAGTTGGAGTGCTCGAGTCTCGGCGCTCGGGGCTCCGCTGCCGTGCGAACCGGGCCCCAGTTCGTGATTCATCGGTGCACCAGCGGCCTGCTGTTCGAGCGGCACGGTGCGAGTGCTCCAGCAGCGCCGAGATGGCCCATTCCTGACAACTCGGTGCGCAAGCGGCCTGATGCACTAGCGGCCTGGTGCGAGCGGACAAGACGCCTCAGCTCTTCGATCGACGCGCGACAAAGGTAAGGCACAGTGTTCAATTAACCCGCGAGATTATCGAAGCAGAAAAAATTCACTCACTAGGCGAAAGCTGTGTAAGCCGTAAGCTCCCCATCAGTTGCATTATCACAGTTAGAACGTGAATACTTGGCCGGGCGTGAAGGCAATAGTGGATCCGTCACACGTGCTTTGATTACAGATACTTTGCTTAGGCTAGTACGTTTGCGTTTTATGTTCCATTTCCGCTCATATATGTTTGCCACTTTGCGAAATAAAGTCAGTTGGAAGTCAGCGCTCTTTCTGTCTACTCTGTCCAATTTTCCTCTGTTTGCGCGATGCAAAAAACGTGCCAGTATGATTACCAACCAACTAGCCCAAGCTTCAACACTTCCCCGCACGCCCTGTGAGAATTAACTGCCAGGCTAGAGGGAAGACACGACGCGCGTAGCGTCCCTCTTCGCGTTCCACGACGCGAGGTCGGTAGCATGCCCAACGAACGCCAACGGAACGCGATCGTGCAAGTGCTCCGGCTCCGCATCGCCTCATGGTCCTCTTTAGCGGGAGATGGTGTAATTTTTCTATTATAAACGCTTATTTTCCCACGGGCGTGCATAATACACAACAATTAGATAGTGCTCTAGCAGCTGCAAGAATGAATTCTCACTGGTGACTTCAACTCCCGTCATGTTTCATGGGAATTTAGAACAGACTGAGCTGGTACTCTTCTGTGCTACTGGATCACACATAAAAATATACCTGCCTAAATTTGAGGCAACCTACATTTGTTAATAATAATAATATCTGGGGTTTAACGTCCCAAACCCACCATATGATTATGAGAGACGCCGTAGTGGAGGGCTCCGGAAATTTCGACCACCTGGGGTTCTTTAACGTGCGCCTAAATCTAAGTACACGGGCCTCAAACATTTTCGCCTCCATCGAAAATGCAGCCGCCGCGGCCGGGATTCGATCCCGCGACCTTCGGGTCAGCAACCGAGCGCCATAGCCACTAGACCACCGTGGCGGGGCTAACCTACATTTGTTCGTGGTCGATCACGGTCAGTGTTAGATCGGACGTTTTGTAGCTCAAGTGTTCCGCTGAAGTCTTACAGAACAAGTTATTTCGCTTCAAATAGTGACCATCTGCCTGTGTACTTTGAAATTGCATGTCCAGTGAAGTCAATTGACAGAAAAGGGAGAACATTGGTTAGTTATAAAAAGTTTAAAGGCTGCTTGCGTTCTAATGTTAAGGCAGTGTCCAATACTAGAAATGAAGACCTCGGTAAGAATGTTCGCTCGCTGTTAGAAATCTCGAAAAACACATCGGAATTTGTGATTGGTTCGGCTTCAACCAAGAATGCTCCAGCTAGCCGAAAGTGGGATATGAAGTGCGCACGGGACTACAGAAGAAAAGTTGCATGGCAAAGTCTTATACGTAATCAGAGTTCACGAAATTTGAAGGATTATCAGTTCATTGCGGCGACATTTAAACGTACTCTCTCACGCGTGAGAGGAATATGATAAAAATCACTTCGAGTATTTGTTTAAATCCAAACACAAACGGGCATTATTCAATTTCCTTCGTTGTAAAAAGAGAATTCCAATGCCAAGAAATGTAGATTCAACAGTTTATACCTCGCAAGAATTACAGGAATCATCAAATCTATTGGCTCCGGGACTTGAAAACAGGTTGACAACGCGCCTTCCAAATTATGTTTATACACCAGCGTTTTCGGACTACATAGACATATCGACTTCCGAAATAGATCAGGCCATGTTAAGATTTCCAAATTCAGTACCAGACCCTGACGGGATTACAAACACAATGTTAAAGATAATATACCAGCAGTACCCCAATGACCTTTTAGGTCTGATAAACTACCCCATTAGGAAGGTATGGATACCTTATGAATGAAATATTGCCGAAGTTATATACAGTTGCTTAAAAAACAAGGGGCAGGATATCATCTCGACAACATAAGACCATTTAACATCTAATGTAGTGAAACTTATCAAAAGGTCATATAACAAAATTTATTTTTGAAAAACAATTGTTGAGCCCGTGTCAAATTGGCTTTAGATCTGGATATTCAATATGGCACGCGCATTTAGACCTCGAAAGTCGAATTTACATTGCCGGGCGCAAAAAGCAGCACGCGGCTCTAGTTACCTTGGACATATGTAAAGCATATGATAGTGTCGAGCAACCCGTTTTAATTAATCGGCTGCGGTGGCACTGTTTTCCTACTTATATCGTAGCATGCGTGACGTACTTCTTAAGCGGAAGAGAGAGTTATTGTTTCCGAGATGGCTTTTCTTCCGGCAAACACAAGCGGATACGAGGTGTGCCTAAGGGGTCAGTACTTTCACCAGTATTATTTAACATCCAGATGTGTACTATCCCCATTCGACCACGGGTGCAAGCTTATTTTTATGCTGGCGACATTGTTTTTTTGCAATGGCCAGTGACATACACTGTCTTTACAATATCTTACAGACATACTTGAGTGAACTTGAAAGTTGGCTAGATGGTTTACAGTTGAGTCTGAATGCTAATAGGTGTGCTATTCTTGTCTTCCCTGTTAATGACCCTGTGCACGTATCTATTAATTACAAACTGCAGGATATCCCACAAGTGGATTCATTAAAATATCTTGGAGCTATCTATTATTTACAAACTGCAGGATATCCCACAAGTGGATTCATTAGAATATCTTGGAGCTATTTATAAAGAACATCTAAAGTGGCGCCCTCATATTGAATCAATTAATTATAAACTGCAGGATATCCCACAAGTGGATTCATTAAAATGTCTTGGAGCTATTTATAAAGAACATCTAAAGTGGCGCCCTCATATTGAATATGTCGCGACAAAAGGAGTACGTGCAATGGGTCCTTTGCGCAGGTTGAGCAGCCGTAGATCTGGTATGAGAAGGAACGCACTCTTTATGGTACACAAAATGTATGTCTGGTCGGTTTTAGAATTCGGCTGTGTTCTTTTTTCCGGTGCGCCCGCATACAAGCTTCGGCCACTAGTTCTATTAGAGCGAGGGGCTTTACGGCTGTGCTTAGGCCTTGGTGAGCCGACTTGGTTAGGCCAAGTCTGCCCCCACCAAGTCATGTGAGCACAAAATGGGTGATAGCTTTAACGCGCTGGTTACGCGTCTTTTAGATGGAGGTTATCTACGTGATGCAGTGGCCACTTTGGCTGAACATTTAAAGAAGTCCATTATGTTAAAGGGACCAACAACTGCCCAGAACACTGAAATGAGATGACTGCACTGAGGGAAAGATTGTCCCTCGCATTGACTCAAACCAACCCTGTTTTTTTTTTGTGAGAGATGGATTTATATATTTATTTCTTAATTAAAAGTCGAGAGAAATGACCTTAGGCACCTCTGGCGGCAAAAACAAGAACGATCCGATGAACCCGGCCCCGTGACCGTTGATTGCTGTACGCAGTCGACGATTTTTTTGTTGTATTGAAATATTGTTCGTTTCTTTACATTAAAAGTATTACTCCATAAAAATGTACATATAAGCCTGCGTAGTAGTATAGCATTAAAGAGGCGCTGCCTTCGCGTGACGTAATTATCCCATGCTCGTCAGCGCGTCTTGAGCAACTTTTCAGCTTGCTCATGCAACCGTGCACGTAAGTTTCCAGGTCGCTAAGATTTTGGAGCGGCATAGTTTTGCTACCTACACTTCGTCTCAGAAATGACGCGCGCTGCTACTCGGCGCGGCCGCGCATATGCGTAGTGACGTTTATGACTTGGCTTTGCCCGTGCATCGAGAGAGTAACAATGCCGGGACAATCCACCCATGACATAGGCGCAGGCAACCTTGGACGGATGCGCACACAACGCGGTACAGATACAGGGAAAGTGTATAATGCCACATCATCTCATTGTAACAGCTTGTTATTTTCAAAAATAGTTGAAAAGCTATAAACTCCTGCGAAAGCAGAACAACGGTAGCTTTCACAAATCGCGAGAATTAAGGGCTGGTGGCATCGCTATCAATACTCAGCGTTGCTGGAGGAAATGTACGTCCGTGTTTAGAGCCTTTTAGATTGAAAAATACTGCTTGTAAAATAACTACGTGCTTTTGAGATTAACTGCTGCAGCTACAAACTCTGCGAAGGTTGAGCTTTCTGTCGCGCTATAAAAATATGGGTCGAGAAAAAAAATCCACAGCATGTCCACGGGGTGAATGATGATGAGGGGGGCGAAGCTCCGGAGAAAATCATCGGTAAACCGTGAATACTCCGAGCGAAAGTGAAAGTGCGCCAACAGCGAGCGGATTTTATTACAACGGTCCCTCTAGCGTGCGTCGCCGCACTAAATCGAACGATTGCCTTCCACCAATGACACGCGCCATATGTGAATCTTCCGTGAATTCTGCCCAGTACATCATCAACGACGTGAGATAGGGCGCGTTTATACTAAAGGGTCGATGAGAGTCATGGCGACTTCCAGCTCACTTTAATTTTACATGTACGCTGTGAATTTTTATTGTTTAATCACGCACAGGAGAAATCTCACACAGGCACTACCTTGGAGGTCAAAATCCAGTGCCTATATATGCGAGATGGTCAGTGAACGGTTGTGCAGCGCGAGCAGTCGGTTTTTTCAATCAAGAAACTCGCTAGCACACACTGCCTGCGTCGGCCTCGCGAGGCGAGGGGTGGAGGGGGTTACTAGAGCACGCATCTGCAACGCAGCGAGCGCGGAGCGTCGGCGTCGCGAGGCGAGAGAGAGAGAGAGGGGGGGGGGGGACTAGAGCACGCATCTGCAACGCAGCGAGCGCCTCCGCGCCATCTAGGGATCTTTCTGAGAACTAGAGGTGGCTACGACAGCGCCATCTAGTGAACACTCCAAGAGCTAGAGGTGGCTACCTACTACTACTACATACTACACAGGAGGGACAGACCCACACCCTAAGGAGCTTCGCCCCTAAAATCGGTTGTGGGTCCCTTTAAGTCCGAGCATGGTTGCAGAAAACGATAGGAAGAAACGTGTCGTAGGTATACCGTACATTCATTGCGTATCTCACAGGCTAAAGAAAGTAGGAAGTACATACGGCGTTAATGTTGTTTTCACGGCTGCCAATAAGCTAGGTAAGATTTTTTCCGCTGCGCAGAGGAGTAATGAGCAAATAAAAGACAAGAGTCGGACCGATTTTTGTTTCGTAAAACACACCAACAAATTGACTGATTGCCGTACAAGTGTGGTGTTCTCTGAAAAAGTGTGGTGTATAAGGTCCCTTTCAGCAGCGGCCGCTTCTACGTAGACAGACGGGCCGCTGCATTAACCAGAGATTATTACAACCTAAGAGATCGCTAACCGGAGGCTCACCTTCTAATATATCTTTACATTGTCGAGAGTGTAAGTGCACGCCAAAATTCAATGAATGCGCAGTGTTGTACCGGCATAGGAATGAAGAAACGCGCCTGATGATTGAGGCATGGCATATCGAGAACAGTGCTAGCACATGGGTGAGCCAACCGTCGATTAACTTGCATAAAGATGAAATCAAATGCCTTAACAGTTATCTTTCGCGTAGACCCCACGCATACCGGATTGATAGGTTCGCCTACTGCATGGGCATCCACAGATACGTTTTCGTGCCTTCTTTCTTTTCCGCCGTTGTGCGTCTCTTCAGTTGTTAGTCGGCGTTTGTGGTGTCCTGACTTCTTTCTTGTGTCCGTGGTTGCACGCCCTGTCTTTTTAGAATGAATACTTACCAACTAGCTCAGCTCTCTGTTATTCTAGTGCATGTCATGTTCGGCGTGCCATACCTGCCATGCTCATGGTGCGCTCGCGGCCGTTTCCCTAGCTTGACATGTACCAACTTTGGTATTGCGTGACGTGCCTGTATGACGAACATAAATGACAGGTGGTAACATGAAAATACTCACACGCATGTCACGTAGGAAATGATTTACATTCTACGCTCATGGTGCGCTCGCGGCCGTTTCGCCAACTTGACATGTATCAAATTTGTTATTGCGGGACGTGACTGTATGACGAACATAAGTGGCATGTGGCAACATGACAATCGTGATATGCATGTCATGTTCGGCATGATTTACATGCCCCGCTCACGGTACACTCGCGGCCGGTACGCTAGCTTGATATACACCAAAAACTGCTATTGTGTGACGTGACTCTAAGAAGGACATAAATGGCAGGTGGTAACATGAAAGTCATGGCATGCATGTTACGTACGACATGAATTACATGACATGCTCATGGCGCGGTTGGCTAGCTTGATATACACTGGAATTGGTATTGCGGGCCGTGTCTGTACGACGAACATAAATGGCAGGTGGTAACATGACAATCATGACAGCATGTCTTGTTGGGCATGATTTACATGCCACGCTCATGGTGCTGTCGCGGCAAGCTTGCTAGCTTGAAATACACCAAAATTGGTATTGCGTGACGTGACCGTAAGACGAATATAAACGACAGGTAGTAACATGACAATCATGACATGCATTTCATGTACAGCGTGATTTGCATGCTACGCTCTTTGTGCGCCCACGGCCGTTTCGCTACAACAGGGTGGCTACTTGGGCTGGTTCGTATTGCATTCTAAAAGGAAAATAATTTCTTTGTGCGCTCTGTCTCATCTAACTTCTTTTCCCAAACGTTCTGCGCACAAAGAAATAACGTTTAGCAAAGGTTCAACTTGGGCTAGTTGGTACGACATTGTAACGTAGATGTGCTGAGCGAGATGCACAAACGAGCAGCAGAACAAGAGACAGGACAAGTGGTGCGCAGCATCTGGTCGGAAATCAGCAGCTTGACATTTTTTTCCTTGAGGAACAGCAATGAATGCGTGAGTTAGGACGAGGCTATTGACCTGCGCTCTGACACAAGGCTTGGCCTCCAGGATCATCACCCTCCTATTTGGCTTCTTGGGCCCCTCCGAGTCAACATCAAGGCGACTCTGTAAGCTCGTAAGAGCTGAGGAGTGGATACAGGAGCGACTTCTTCGTATTTATATTTGGACTACTTGCGCGGCGCCACTACGAAAAAAAGTCACAGTTTCGCCTCAACGGCGAAGCAATGAATGCGATAGCAACAAATTGGAATGTAACGCGAAGAACGGAAAGCAGCTCGAAATTGCCAGCGCGTCGCCCGAGACCAGAGGACGCACGAAAAGAACGCACACAGAACGAGCGTGAACTATCATGCGTCACAGCTCGATACTTAAAGCGCACTGCTGAAACATAAAGCAGGACGCACGAAACGAACGAAAAGGTACACACAGGACGAGCGCGAACTAAATGTCGCAGTTGTTACTTATTTCTGTTTGAACAGCGCCCTCCTTTCGCAAACGCGGCCGCTGTAGCGAGCGAGGTGACCTTCGTACGCTCTGTGACTTCAGCGCGGACATCGCGGGGAAAGCACAAGACATACAACCCCCCGCTCCCCCCCTTCTTTCCTTGAGATAAGCGCTAATAAGCGCGCGCTCCTCGCGCCATCTCGCTGGTAATAAAGAAACGCTTATAAGCTCCTGCCATCTCAGAGTCCGGCCAGCGGTAAAGGGTGTGTATATAACGCTCGCCGTTAGCTGCCTAGATGATCTGCGTTTCGTGGCGTAGTGCTTAGCACCACGCGCTGCGGAGCGAGTGGTCCCTGGTTCGATTCCCCGCCTCGGAAGCATCTTTCTGAATTATTTTCCTTTGGGGCTTATATATATATATATATACAGCGTGTTTCAGCTAGGAACTACGTAGGCCCAAGCAGGCGCCGTCAACAATATGTGACGTCACGGCAAATGGTGCGGGAATTCCAAGGTGGCGTTGCCACCTGTATTTTCTTTTTGCGCGTTTTCTCGCTTATTAAGCGTCTTCGCGTAGAAAGCGTGGTGTTTTTGGTATCGTGGAAGACTACTTTACTAATGCGAGAAAAATCGTTTTGCTCTTTAGTATCCCTTTAACATGGCATGCATGTCACGTAGGGCATGATTTACTTTCCACGCTCATGGTGCGCACGCGGATGGTTCGCTAGCTTGCGAGAATAATTGCGAGAATAATGATGTTTTCAACGATACCGCTGCTTGGTGCAGCTGTCAGCTTATGCGTCTCCCTAACCAGGATTTATTTGTCACAGCCGGCATGCACAGATAAGTGGTCCCGGACGTCGTACAGTGTAGTGTACGTCGTATAGGACTGCAGTTAAACTGTCATTACACGAACAAGCTTTTAGTCCGTATTTTCCCTTTACAACCCTTCCCTTTTTCTACATCTCTTCCTCTCCCAAAAAGAGCCGATGCGCTTAATAAATATTAGCGACGCGGCAGCACTACCGGCCACTTCAGACCTTACACCTAGCCGACACGTAAAAGCATACGCTGAAAGCCCTCAGCCCCCTAATTCCTTTAACACGGTAAACTAAAGTCCCTAGATTTTTCCCTGTCGGTAAACGACGAAGGACGACGTCAAAAACGCCACCCGTGGCCTTACACCGGAAGGTGCAATACAACACATGCGGGGTCATTACATTGTCCGTTGAGAGGAAGGTGGGGGAGCGGAGACTGTATTGTTGTCAAAATATGGCACCGCTTCCTAAACAAACGCAATGCTCGCGTTAAGCAAAACCCTTTTTACTGACCCTCTTGACATCGTTTTCTTTTTTCCTTTTTTATTTCTTTTCTTTTCCTTTTTTTTTCTTTTCCCCTTATTGTTACGTTCCTGCCTCCCTTCCTTTCCCCTCCACTCCTAACATAGTACAAGAAGACACGCACACGCTGTAAATATTGTTATGTTATGTCTTGAAGAATAACCAACCGTTTTTATTGCGATAGTAATTATATGGACAGTCTCGGCTGGATTTTGCCGTCGCCGTTGCCGTCATGCACCGTATATGTATATATATATATATATATATATATATATATATATATATATATATATATATATATATATATATATATATATATAAGCCCCAAGGAAAATAATTAAGAAAAATGCTTCCGAAGCGCGGAATCGAACCAGGGACCTCTTGCTCCGCAGCGAGTGGCGCTAACCACTACGCCACGAAACGCAGATACTCCACGTAGCTAACGGCGAGCGTTATATACACACCCTTTACCGCTGAACGGACTCAGAGACGGCAGGCGCTTATAAGCGTTTCTTCATTACCAGCGAGATGCCGCTAGGAGCGCGACGGGCGCATTTAAAAGTCGTCGATGAGCTCGCTCGCTTCTATATTTGCGCAGGGAGAACCATGCCCTTCCGCTGTCTGCTCGCGCGGTTTTCTCTGTGGTGAGGGGAAGAGGGATGTTTAGAGCTTTCACCGTGATGTCCGCGCTCATGTTACGGAGCGTACTCGAGCTCAAGGGAACGCCGCTAAACGAACAAACAGAAGATGAGCGCGAAGTATCAAGTGTAAGAGCTCGACACTTGAAGCACGCTAGTTTCCTTCGCTCCTTAGGCCGCCTTTCCAACAGGAGAGCTGTTCAAACTGAGAGTATCAATTGGCGAGCCTCACTTCGTATAGGCTTCCCAAGCAACGCTTAGCGGCGCTGCTGCTCTTGACAGGCAGCGCCATCTCTGGCAGAAAAACAGAAACGGGGGTGTTCGCAGCGCGCGTTTTCCCTTCTCTCCACCGCGTTGCTGCTCGCTTCTGTGCACGTGCAGAGCTCTCGCGGTGCACTTTCGGAGCCTCGCAATGTACCGCTTGCAGTGCGGCTTCAAAAGGATTTTCAAGCTTGACTGGCACTTCCGAAAAGCGAACTTGATAAAATAAGAAAGGCTGGTCAATTACGTTAACGGTGAAGAGCAGACGATCGACGACAACGACGCCCGACTCAAAGCGAAATGCATTTCCCAAGTCGCGATTACACCGTGTAGGACGTATACCTCGAGGTAAGTCTCATTCTATCATGTTAAAGATGAATAATGGTCCACATGCACTCCGAAATGAAGCCGTACACGCTATCGATGTTCTGCGGCGTGGACTACGAATCATATGATTGTTACAGTTTTGATATGGCATGCTTACAGTAGCAGCCGTGTACTTTCGTGAACAAATGTTTGCGGCGTGCGAAAAAAACATTATGCGGCCATGGCACTGCTTCCTGAGAAGGTTAGAGTCAAGTCCTCCGTGCCGCTGGAGAATCACCCGCCGATTAAGACGCGACGCAGCTAGCTGAGCTTCAACCACTGTGAAGCAAGATGAACTGCTCGCCTCGTTTTTTCGGCTCTCGCGTCATGCTTGCAGTCTCTTTTTATGATATCGACTTGACAGACGTATAAAACCTGTTGCGTGAACGCGGCTAGAAAATCGCACAAAGTCAGAAGGTGGTTACTTCAAGGTTGCAATTGCAAAGCATGTATTAAGTGCCAGTTATATTTAGCGGCTTAAATATATATCACCCCAATAAAGTGCCAAAAACAAAGCAAACCTGCAGAACGATGTCAAAGCTTGCTGAAAATGCACAGACGTCCGTTCCGGCGTGATAAAGCAGCCTTCCCGACGCGTGAAATTCAGGCGCCGTACTTCTGACAATGTGCGGAGTTCAGTTGAATTCAACCAACCGCGCAACGCTAACGGTATAACGCGAATGTGAACGTTCAACAACGACGGGTAGGTCTCACGAGCACGGGGAATCAAAACACAAAGTTGCTTCACCTACAACCGTAACTGGACTTTAACAATGCGAGAAGACAGCGAGTAATCATTACTGTAGTCGCTGCGTGCATGCGCCCCGTTACTTACCGATTCAGGTAGTCGGAACGAACGAAAGCGATGAACTCAGACAGCCAAAATAGAAGGCGAGACAGCGCTGTCAGCTATCCACGCTTGCCGCCTTTATTTATCGTGCGACACGCCCGGGAACCGATAGAGTTTAACACGTGAATCGTGTGCCTTGTCTGCACTGTTGTGGCTGGCCACTAAACCGCAATACTTCGGACCACGCTTGCGCTTCCGCGGGGTCGCTTCTGCCATCGTGGAAATGCGCAGCTTCGCACGGCAAGCCTCTCGGTTCAACGTACCCAGCTGACGGCCTCCCAGTTACCCGCACCGAGAGAAGAACGCGTGCGCACGTGCGCTACCGCTACCGTGAAAGGGGCTGAGTCGGCCGCGCGAAGGTTCAAAGCTTTCCGACAGAGCCGCAGCGCGGCTGGCGCGGCGCTGTCGTCGCGCCGCAAACTTGAGCTTGGGTTCCCTATAGCATTAGCTTCGTGCTATCGCATTCATTGCTTCGCCCGTGCGGCGAAACTGACTTTTTATGAAGGCGCATATACTTATACTTATACGCATATATATATATATATATATATATATATATATATATATATATATATATATATATATATATATATATATATATATAGACACAATATTAATGAGAACTAACAGACAGCAATGCCAAGGAAAGTATAGGGGTGTTATTTGTAGTAATTATAATATAAATGTGAAGAAAGTAAAGTGGACGAAAAGATAACTTGCCGCCGGCAGGGACCGAACCTGCGACCTTCGAATAACGCGTCCGATGCTCTACCACTGAGCTCTACCACTTGCCGCCGGCAGGGACCTGCCGGCGGCAAGTTATCTTTTCGTCCACTTTACTTTCTTCACATTTATATTCTAATTACTACAAATAACACCCCTATACTTTCCTTGGCATTGCTGTCTGTTAGTTCTCATTAATATTGTGTCTAACAAAGAAAAAAACGAGCCCTTAAAAGTAATCTTTCCTTTATATATATATATATATATATATATATATATATATATATATATATATATATATTATTATATATATATATATATATATATATATATATATATATATATATATATATATATATATATATATATATATATATATATACGAAACGGTACGAAACGTCGTAACAACATGACCACCCATAGCGACATAGATGCCTATGTAGCTACAAGAGAATGTAGCGAGACATCTAGGGAGATCGGAGCACCGCATGCGCAGTAGAGAGCAGAGGCTTCTATAAAGAGCGCCGTCCAATTGACGCGGCAGTGCGTGTGAGAACAGGATGGCGTTCACGTTGCAAAATTCGATGATTGAGGAGTACCGGGGCGTTAAACGATTTCTGACAGGGGAAGGTGTTGAACCGGCCACCATTCATCGCCTGGGATTTCCATCTCTTTGGTTCCCTGAAAAAACACCAGAAAGTGGAGGGCTTCAACTAGGACGACGATTTCAAGGACACTGTGAAAGACTAGGTCTCGCCATGGTCACAGGTGGTATGTCCGGTGAAATTCGTCTATAGAGGGCCGCATACTGTTCAACTTTAGTGAACGACATTGATTCCCAGAAGATCAACTATAAAAGCCTTACAATATCATGGTTATATATATATAGAATTATATCGTGGTTTTGGCACGTAAAACCCCAGAAAATATTATTCCACAATTTTGGCTTTTTCCCGTTATCTTTTGGCGCAGAAAAAATGCATGAGCAACTGGAGGCCCTGCACGATTACTTCGTCGACCTCTTCTGCCCAAGTGAGTTGTGGGGCTTACCCAATTTCTGTAGCACATATACCGGTAGGCTAGTCATAGACAGCTTCTTCAAGGCTCGACCTGCACGCGCTCGCGAAGCCGGCTTGGCGACCTGCATGGACAATGATTCATCGTCTAAAGACGATCAGCATGCAGCATCGCAAAATCATCGTAGTTTGTGAGAAGCACCCCTTGGCGTGTTTTATTAAATCATGCACCAACCTCACTGTGTAAGCTCTGTAATAGTTATTAGCTTCGTTTTAGCAACGTTTAATACGCGCTGAAGTTTCACAATTTATCCTCGTCTAAGTGAGTGCATGCCGTTTATCAGTTAAGCGCGGTGCGTTTCCATAGGTATTTCCTTCACCCAAATTTTGACGGTGGTTTACCCAGCGCCTTCTCGCAGACGTCATCGTTAAAAACGGGAGTATTAGGCGCTATTTGTTGATATTTGAGGCGTTTTTTTTCGAAATGAGTCAAATCCATCCGAAGAGAATTTGAGAAAACGGCAAAAATTTGCTATGCAAACTAAATACAACGCTGCCAAAGCTATTCTATGATATGTTTTACATGTCGGCTATGGGAAGTTTCTGGCCACAACCAAGTAAAAAATATGCAGCGGATTTCACCATTATTAGCATGATAACGTTGTATTTGGCTCATATTGAATTGAAACATTGAATTCAGTGCGGTATTCTTGAAAAAACTTTATGGAAATTCCGGCAGTGGCACATTCTTGCTTCGCCGGCGTCGACATTGCTTCTGTTCACGATGTCGTCGACGTCTGGGGACACATCTCTCGCCGATCTCTTCACTTCCATCAGAATCCATGATAATCCAGCTCCGGAAGGGCCAAAAAAACTTGCAGAAACACCCAGAAAACAGGCAGAGCAGTCAGGCTAGGCGGGAAGTCACACGGAGGCTTCCATGTTTGCTGAATTACGTGATCTCTGAAGCGCTCTGCTATTGGCATACTGGATTTGACTCATTTCGATCCATACAGCGCATGGATCTGGCTCATTTTCGTTTTGAAACGAGGTCTGTGAGCACACGTAGCTGTTGGTATTTGATCCATTTCGTTCTGATAACTCTTTTAGAGGAAAGTTGAGAGAATGTACTTGCCAATGGAGCAATATTTGAGCTAGTTTCGGTTTATAGATTTAGCTCATTTCGAAAAAAAAAACGCCACATTTGCCGTTATATTCTTTTTACACAGAAAAAAAAAACTCGAGTCGCGTGAACATTCGTTCTGCTTTGTTCACTGCAAGTAGCGAATTCCGCGGCGAACAAGGTCAGCGTGCCACATACGACAAAAACGTCTCGTTGTGTCCAAAGTTATGAATAATTCAAGCAGGGATAAAGCGAATGGCACATAAGCAAGCATACATGCATGTCATTCGCTCTGGATGCCATGAATCACCTACGGTCGTCTTCTCGTTGGTTTTGGTCGTCTTCTCTTTGGTCGTCTTCTCGTTGTGTTTTCTTTCACAGAAATGAAGGCTTTGCTGCATGGAGATTAGTTGGAACAACATTCTTAAGTGAAACTTAATTCCGCGTTTTCTTGAGCAATTCACCTCTGTTGTCACGATGCATGTAAAAAATGTTTTCTTCGTGGCGCAGCGAAAATCCGTAGGGCTGGTATTTTGAACAGACGCGTTGCGCTCGATCCCTATCTACTTCTAATTCGCCGCTGACGGACGGCCGGTCTCTTTGATCATATGACAGACGGGCCGTCGCTCCTGGCACCTATATGCTGTTTTGTAGTGCCGCCTCGTGCTCAATTTCGTGCTAGCTTTAGCACGTACCGGTCACGGCCCTCTAATCCCATCGATGGTGTAAACAAACGTTCGCCTTGACTTCTGGAAATGAGCAGAAATCGTGAAAAGGGATTAGCATGAAAAATAGTTTTTGGAACGCACGTACGCTTTCAAACGCGCGGAGAGCTCAGGGGCGCTGCTTCTTGAGGAATGGCTGTTTCAACCCACACGCCATGCCGCCACGCGCGTTCACTCCCATTGCTCCAAGCAGGCACAGTTTGGCAGGAGTCTCTTCGTACTGAGCAGTTGATAGCTTCAAAGTGTGCAGCATAGATTTGACCACTGTCCTTCAGTAGAGCTGGTGCTGGACAAAGCCGCACCGCGTAGCCCTGTCAGCACGGCCAGACGACCGTGAGCTCGTACTCCGGTGCACATCGCTATATATGTTCACGACGCGTTGTGCACGAACTAGCCACTGTAAGGCTCCTTGTATTCTATGTATAGTTGCAAAATAAGCGCGATAAAGAAAGAAAAAAGAATCTGAATTGGCGGCTACACGAAGCCATGTCGCACTTGTCTACATGCTGGGCTCGAGGCGCTTCTAGACGCGCGCCGTCTCAAGGCCGACATCAGGCTGCAGCAAATCTTCACGTACCCGTTCTCTTTCGACGCGTTTACGCCGTCTGCCCATGCGCAGCCCATTGTGAGCGCGCGCAGACGTGCGCTCGGTTACGTTTGGAAGCCTACGTGTGGTTCGAGCTTAATTCACCACCACTACTACATTTGTGGGTTGACTGCGTGGTATGCGCCAGCTAACTCTGTCTTTCTCTGTCTCTTTGCTGAAATAGAGCCGCAGTACGCCTGGGTCCCCTGGGCGCTACTCGGCGTCACAGCGCTAGCACTGCTCTGTGCTCTTGGTTACATCATGGGCCTCCGACGACAACTGTAAGCAATAACAAAACATCCTATGCCAAAGGCACTTTACCAGTCATGAATATTGATTGCGGGGTCCTTTATTTGGTTGCCCTTTGAAACTGAAAGGTGAAAGAAAAGCTGCGTGTGTGTTCTAATGGTGTTTAATTTTAACACGAAAGTGTTTCATGCCGGGGTACACCAAGACAACAATGACGTATTTACATCACGGAAGTACATCAGCAAAATGAACGCCATCAGATGGCAAAGAAAAAAGTATATAGGAAAAAGTTTCGTTGACAGGAGTCGAACCCATGACCTCTCGGTCCGCGAGGATGGCTGGCGGGCGTTTAGCGCACTGAGCTACCGCCAAACATATTGAATCAGAGGCTGGGTCCGAGCTAATTGGTACATTGACATTGGCTTAACGGGCGTTGGCTTAACGGTGTCATAATTCCTAACATATAACGGAGGCTAAATGAACGCGCCTTTTATCTTTCACACTTTCCTCCTCAGTGCTTTTGGATAGATGAATGGATGCTATGAGTGTCCCCTTTATAAAGGGACGGTGACAAGTGTGCCACAAGGCTCTAGAAAAAAAAAACTTAGTTTCCACCACAATTAGCTCCCGCAACACGCAATTGCTACGACCGCCCCATTCGGCGCGTTTCCAATAGGAGACCTGTAATTTCGTCAACGCTCTAACACATCGCGAGGTGGCGGCTTAAGCCCAAGCCTCACTCATAGCATCCATCCATATACAAACATAGCTCTCCGACGCTCGCCTGGCTGTCGCACCGCGTTCCCCGCTCGCTCTCTGACAATTAAAGTTGGGGCTGCATTCTAAGAAAAAAGAGAGACAAAAGAGGTTCACGGCACCGTGACTCTCTTCGGGTGTCCATTTGACCCCTTTTGGAAGGTAAAAGCAGAGAGAGTTAGCATTTCGGCAGGAGTCACTGGACTCTCCTGAACAGCATTTCGATTGGCTTCCGTGATGAAAGCTCCATCTTATACGCCATACATATCACGCGTTTGCCGTTCGGCGCCGTTGTGGCGCCATGCCCCGTGGCTCGCTCGCCGACGCAGCTAGCCGGGCTGGTGGGGCTGGCGCGGAGCCTCCGCCTCCTCTGTCAGTCTGCTCGATCTTTTGGAATGCGTTGCGTCGGTTGCGCGGATTGCGTCAGTTGCCTGTCTTGTAGTTTTGTGTTCGAGCGAACATGCGCATCTTCGGTGGCGGTGACGCCAGGCTCCGTGCTCGAAGTGACGCTTGGAGGACGGAATATTCATGGAGCTGTGGACACGGACAACGTGCGCCTGGTAACGGTCAGTGTACTGCTGTCGTAGGTACTAATTATACAGTTTTAGCTGGGCATCTGCAGCAGCTCTGCGGAAGTAGGCTACCAGCCATTTCCAACAGCAGGCTGCGTCCACGGGGCTGTTGCAGATGGCCCAACTAAAACTGTCAGTTAACGAGTTGACACCGTTATGCGCGTTGCTGTACAAGCTGTACAAGCGTTATGCGCGCTGCTGTACAACGCAAACAATTATCAAGGGTCATTGTTTGTTGATCGCGCGTTGTGCCTGCACTGCTGAAGGTGCAAGATGTCGTTTTGAGGTCTACTTCATAATAACATTACCATCGACATTGAGTGTGCAGCATGCTTCCGCGCGTGGTAACAGTGAAAGAAAGTCTGTGTACAGAACACTTAGACGCGCCATATATAATAGTATTTGTGGGCTTAAAGACGGTAGTTTAAGATAAAGGTATAGTGCGATGTTTTCAGCGCGTACGCGGTAGTCACTTAAGTTGGACACGCATCACCGGTAAGGTGAAAAGCTCGAGAATTTCGACGGCGCGCGTTGTTGCGGCCGCCGTTGTGCAGTGCACTCTTTTCCCTCGTTTCTGTTTGCGGTTTTCGTGGTTTGCCTACATCTGCGATGATGTGCGACGTTATAACAGAATCGAGTGGGTGTACGAGACTGTGGGAGCTATGTGCAGTAATTCTAGCATATCACATGTCTGGTCTCGACGTAGACGGTGCCCGCGCGCGCTGGGTGTCTTTCGGGCGCTCGTACTCCGCATGTGGTTATCGGAGTATTTAGGATGGCTTACGTTTGTGAAACGAGCGGTCAGTAACCACTCACGACGGGCTCCTGAGTGCCGGAGGATGCGCTTGGGTGTCGGAATATGCCGGCGCAAAGCCGGGCTTATTCTGAAACATAATGTATGGAATTGCACAGCGCGGAATACAGGACGAAACGTTTGAAGAAGCACGCACGGACAGCGCTGTCCGTGTGTGCTTCAAGTGTTTCGTCCTGTGTTCCGCGCTGTGCAATTCCATACATTATGAATCAAGACCAACTAGCCCGACTTTCCGTTTTGTTGTCTTATTCTGAAAGCAAATTTTGAAGCGATTTCTCAGAAAAGAACTGCTTTCATTCCTGCATATAGCAAGCGCGTATTGCGAGGTTGCCGCCTTCTTTTACGCGAAAATTTGTTTTCGTTGCGAAATTATTTAAAACAAAACACTCGTGTCAGGTGTGTGTACAGTAACGGTGCGTTGAACAAAGGGTGGCTTTAAATACAAATAATCAGTGTGTGTGTGTTGGTTATTCTCCGAATACCGGATCGCTTCTCCCGCCTCTTCACTCCACTTGACAGCCACACTCGGGGAAACGAAGGAGTCGCTACGCTCTGGCGCCTCACCGCTCGTGATGGGAAAATCAACAGCGGCGTTCGCCCTGTCAACGAAACGAGGCAGTCGGTCCTACATTTCCTTTGGTTGGACAAGACGACGTAGGAAAAGAGGTGAGTGGCACCCACGCAAAGGAGCCTAAACCAATTTTGTTTGTTGTTTAAAAGAGGCTTATAGCATCTTGTGCTGCAAGTTTGTCGCCAAGTGACGTGTTAAAAAAGCTATATTTGCAAGTTGTGTTTTACACGATAACGGCAAAAAGCTTCGTTCCTTACCATGCCTGTTTGCATTTGTTGTTTGTTGTGAGCCTTCATTATGTCTGTGTAAATCACTTATTGTGAATCGTTTTGCAAACTCTTACTGCAATTCCGTTTTCTCATCATAATATCGCGTTCTGCTTTTCGGATACCGTTTTTATGGTGCTCACGCTGAACGAGGAGCGACAGCCTAGCATGTCACAAGTCTGATGCCTACAGCCGTCACCACAGTTTGATTATTTATAATCATAAGGAATAAATATAGAAACATGATCCAGATTTCTGCAGTTAATTTTGCACCATATGACAACATGCACATCACTATGCAATCGAAAACAAACTACGAACAACACGCTGCAGCACAATCGGTCCGTTCGCTGAGAAGAGATGACGCTGCACGAGCTACCTAACATGTAACTGTTATCGCAATGTGATAAAAAAAGTAATGGTGCCAACAGAAGCACAGGCATGCGCGAGTAGCTGCGATGCAGCTTCGGAGCTCGTACACGAAGCCGGTTCGTCTGTGCCTATTAGTCTATTAGGCAGCTTTAGTATGGTGCAAAGCAGCATACGCAAGGATCTACCGTTGCGTTCTGCGCATTGCAGCAACCGTGTCGGCATGGCGCTACTGTTTTTCGTTTATTATTTTTTCCCTTTCGAATGCCATATGAGCACGAGCCAGCCGAGATAGGCCATATCTGACGCTGCAAAAGAAAGTGCGGTCCCATTTTTATATATCGATCCATGACACCGGTTGAGTTGCCGCTCGCGTTATCGTCTCGCTCCCTTCCGCTATTAAAAGACGAGCTTGTTTCACGCACGTTCAAGTCTTAGTGTTAACGTTGAGACGCGCGCTGTTTTGCGCTTTGATGTAACAACTCTGTCTTGGTACCTTAATAGGCCCCTAAACCACCTCTGATATTTTTTTTTACATTTCAAGTAAACGCGCTCATCTAGTGCAGCATGTCTGCTGACCCGAAGGTCGCGGGATCTAATCCTGTCTGCGGCGGCTGCATTTTCGATGGAGGCGAAAATGTTTGAGGCCCGTGTGCTTAGATTTATGCGCACGTAAAAGGTGGTATAAATTTCTGGAGCCCTCCACTACAGCGTCCCTCATAATCATGTAGTGGTTTTGGGACGTTAAACCCCAGTTATTATTATTAATAGTGCAGAATGCCGTCACGACCGACAATGCCCAATGCGGCAGCGCTACGAACAAAGTTCTTTTCAATGGCGCAAGAAGCCTTCTCCCGGAAAAAGTCCTTAGGTAAAACGACAAAGCCACATACCTTTGTCCGTTCAACACTTTGTTCGTTCAACAGCGAAGCCTCTCAAGGTAAAAGCCATGCTGCATCTTTGTGAAAGCAACTAAGTTTGCGCCAGCTAGCAAAATCTTTCTTTCTCGGTAAAGACATACAAGCCTGAAAGGCCTCTCAGGTCTATTGTTACTGAAAGGGGCACTTGGCAACTTCAGGTTAGTCGCTTCTTGCTTAAGCACCTAAATAAGCTTTACCTTGATGACCCGTTTGCCACAAAAAAACATGGCTGATCCCTCCGGCATAGGAATCGGTATAACACGAAAGTGAAACGTGTCTTCACAGAAGTAGTGCTTATTGTGTAATGATATATGAGAGCTTGTACAATGTATATTCGTGTTTGGCAGCTATAGCACCGTTTGACGTGAATGCACCCATGTTGACGGCATGTATCTATCGTGACGACTAACGCCCATGATCACGATTAAACCGTTGTGGTAGCTGACGGTGTGAACATATATTTGGACACAGCGAATCGTGAATCCCGCGTAAGGATGATATCAACAAGCTCATAATCAACACTGATACCCGGTATGCACTTCTTCAAAGCGTCGTCAATTAAGGAGAGAAACGGCACGGGGTGCGCTTTCTAGTAATGGGTAGCCGACGCCTGTGCTCATGCATACATAACACACACTGCGCTTCAGCAACACGGGAGGTAGAGGTTCGTAGCCTGAGCCGCAAACGCTTGCGTCCCGCTGGCCTCTGTCTCGCAGGCGCTGCTCTCGCTCCACCAAGGCACGACATTCACCCGTCGAAATCGCGTCCTTTCTGCAACTGCATATTGCAGCAGTTTTGTTAGTCGGTGCTCTCGTAATTGAAGCAGTCGGCGGCGGAGAAATCCCGTTGGTGCACGTGGAAGCTGCACTACTCCGATGAGGCGAAGCCAAAGCTTTCACGAAGCCAAAGGCACAGAACGTAACTGCGTCAAGAGTGCCTCGGCGACGCCAGCGCGGCCAGTCTACCTCTCTGGTATCGAGACGCTTTAACCATGACCTCCGATATCGCGTGCAATCTCGGAGTAAGCGCTAGTAATTGTGTCGATCGTAAAGCATTACTTCTTTTCACCTCTCATAGACGGCGGCACCGCCCCGCTCCGCCCGCCGCGAAAGAGAATGTGTGAAAGATATAAGGCGCGTTCGCGCCGTGCCTAGCATCCCCCGAGTTGCCTTAGTCGGTAGGGCGTCGGGCGCTTCCCGTCGCGGCCGCATGGTCGTGGGTTCGATTCCCAACGGGGTATCTTTTTCTTGGTTTTTTTCTTTCTCACCCGTTGGCGTCCATTTTATCAACGTCATATCCGTGACGGATGTACGTACTTGGTGGACCCCGGCATAAAACACTTTCGTGTTAAAAAATTCAGCCGCGGTCACTGATGTTTTCAGCAGTAGAAGTGATTTTACGTATGCCTTCAGTATCGGTGTCGAGGATTTATTTTATTCATTATCTCACGATGAACTTCTTCCCTGCGTTAGAGAATGTATTGATGGCAATGGTAGCACTCTTCTGGTTTATCAAGTGACAATGTCTTGTCTCTGCTCGAATTTTACTTAACACATTTATTTCTTTTAGTGATTCTATGTAATGTACAGCGCAAATGCATTTTCATTGGTTCATGTGTACCTCCTGTCCTATGCAACATCTTTCTCTCATTATTGCCCAGGCACTTGTTAGAAACTTCGACTCGGATCTTTGTTCCAAAGTTTTTATATACGTTGACGATTTTCTTGTATCCCTAACGCTTTTATCCCTACCCCTAACGCTTTGACCGCTTGTGACGATGTAAAATATGTATTATCAGTTTTTATACAGCATGGTAAAGGCTTGACGTTTACGCATGAGCTACCTCAAGACAATCATTTGCAGTTTTTAGACATCATGTTGTCAATAAACGCTACACATTCGTGCTCGTTGTAGAGCCCCCGTGCGCGTAAGGACCTCCTGTTTTACGAATCTGCACACCCGAATACCGTGAAAAGAGCCATTGCGACAGTGTGTCTCTGGTCTGCGTTGTTTAAGTTGTGCGAGCACACGATGGACGACAGTCTTCAGGTGCAGATTTCAAAGCTGGTTGCAGCCGGCTTCCCTTCGGCGGTCTTAACCAGTGTGTCCGAATCTCTGCACCGGAAGCCTAGATGATGATGCAGGCAGCCCGAGGCTGTGCAGAAAAAGAAACCACTGGTTCTGCCTTACATGCACAAGAGTTCCCACAATTTGAAAAAAAGTTGCAAACAGGCATGACGTTCCAGTGGCCTTCTCGGCACCCAACAAGCTCTCAAAGGTTTGTTCCCGTATTTCTTCGCAAAAAGCCAAGCTTTCATGCGAAAAGAAGCACGCCCGGCCAGTTCTGCGTTGCATGGTGGGAGTTGTTTATGATATTCCGTTGAGCTGTGGCAAGTCGTACATAGGCAAAACAGGCCGCTGTGTTAACGATCGCCTTATCACTCTAAGAAAAAAAAGACTTGCCACATATACGACTCTCTTAAAGAGTCACGGTGACTCTCTTGGTGGGTCAGAGTCATCACACTCTAGGAGAATTCCCTGACCCCCTAGGAAGAATGGAAGGACTCTTATCCGAAGGATCACGTTACCACTTATGAGGGAGTCAGACGACTCTTGCCGGTAACATTCTTACGGGGGTCGAATGACCCACACCGAAGCGTCAAACGACTCCACAACTATTTTAAGCTACTCATTTGACCCTTGCTCTACTATTGCGCGACTGCTGTTGAAATTAGTGAAGTATTCATTTTATGCAAGTCCAATAATACTTGCCGTTCTGCCCAGTGACTGCAAAAATGAATAGTCCAATTTTTGCATTGTCTTAATGAAACTCGTCAAAACAACACACCTTTTCCAGCAGAGAAATCCAGAAGATGGTCTGTGATTTCCAATTAAGCCGTTGAGGTATTACTTATTTACATGCTTGTGTGAGTATAGCCAACTAAAATTTGTGACAGTGATGTGCAGATTGTCATATGGGGCAAAAGAAACTGCAGAAATCGGCATCATGTTTCAATCATTATTCCTTATGATTAAGAATAAATCAAAAAGTGGTGACGGCTGTAGGCATCAGACTTGTGACTTGCTACGCTGTCGCTCCTGTTCAGCGTGAGCACCATAAAAACGGTATTTGAAAAGCAGAACGTGATATTATCATGAGAAAATGAAATTGCAGTAAAAGTTTGCAAAATCTACACAATAAGTAGTTCACACGGACATAATGAAGACTCGCAACGAAACAACAAATGCAAACAGGCATGGTAAGGAACCAATTTTTTTGCCGCCGCTATCGTGTAAAACACAACTTGCAAATAGTAGCTTTTATAACACTTCACTTGGCGATAAGCTTGCAGCACTAGATCATGTGAGCCTCTTTTAGACAACAAAATAAATTGGATTAGGCTCCTTTGCGTGGGTTCCACTCACCTCTTTTCCTACGTCTTCTTGTCCAACCAAAGGAAATGTAGGACCGACTGCCTCATTTCTTTGACAGGGCGAACGCCACTGTTAATTTTCCCATCACGAGTGGTTAGGTGCCAGACCAAGCGACACCTTCGTTTCCCCGAGTGTGGCTGTCAACTGGAGTGAAGAGGCGGGAGAAGTGATCCGGGATTCTGGGAATAACCAAAACATACACACCACTTATTTGCATTTAAAACCACCCTTTTTTTCAACACACCGTTACTGTACACACATCTGACACGAGTGTTTCGTTCGAAATAATTTCCCAACGAAAACAAAATTTCACGTAAAAGGCAGCGCGAAACTCTTTTCGCAATTGGCACTGGCTATGAACGAATGAAAGCACTTCTTTTCTAAGAAATCGCTTCAAAATTTGCTTTCAGAATAAGCCCGGTTTTGCGCCAGCATATTCAGACACCCAAGCACATCATCCGGCAGTCAGGGCCACGCCGTGAGCGTTTACTGACCGCATGTTTTACAAACGTAACCCATCCTTAAATAATAAGCGAACACATTCGAGTACGAGCACCCGAACGACACCCAGCGCGCGCGGACGCCGTCTACGTCGAGATCAGACATGTCATATGCTAGAATTAGTGCACATAGTTATAACGCCGAACGTCATCGCAGTGTAGGCAAACCACGAAAGCAGCAAATAGAAACGAAGGAGATGAGTGCACGGCGGCGGCCGCAACAACGCGCGCCGTCGAAAGTCTCGAGCTTTTTCACCTTAATGGCGAGGCGTGTCTAACTTAAGTGACTACCGCGTACGTGCTCGGAAGCATCGTACCATATCTGCACCTCAAGCTATCGTCTTTAAGCCAACAAAAACCATTATATAATAGTGCTTCTAAGCGTTCTGTAGACGGGCTTTTTTTTTTTTTTTCACGTTCCCACGTGCGAAAGCACGCTGCATACTCAAGGTTCATGGAAATGTTGTCATGAAGTCGACTAAAGCGCATCTCAAAACATCTTGCACCTTCAGCAGTGCAGACACAATATGCGATCAGCGAAAAATGACCCTTAATAATTGTTTGCATCGCTCATTTTATGAGAGCTTGTACAGCAACGTGCATAACGGTTTCAACTCGTTAACTGACAGCTTTAGCTGGGCATCCGCAACAGCCCCGCGGACGCAGGCTGCTGTTGGAAATGGCTGGCAGATAACTTCCGCAGAGCTGCTGCAGATGCCCACCTAAACCTGTATAATTAGCACCTACGAAAACAGTAATATGGCTCTGAAGCAGTACACTCACCGTTAACAGGCGCACGTTGTCCGTGTCCGCAGCTCCATGAATGATGTTCTAGTAGAACTCGTTGTTGGGCTAGTTGGTGCATTGCATCAAGGAATTATACCAGCCGAAAACAGACGAACACAGGAAACGGTGAAGGAGATTCCGCTTTCCTAGCCGCTAGTCGCTTTCCTGTCTCCTTCACCGTTTCCTGTGTTCGTCTGTTTTCGGCTGGTATAATTCCTTGATGCTCCATGAATATTCCGCCCTCCAAGCGTGACTTCGAGCACAGAGCCTGGCGTCAACGCCACCGAAGATGCGCATTTTTGTTCGAACACAAAACTGCACGACAGGCAACTGACGCAACCCGCGCAACAGACGCAACGCGTTCCAAAAGACCGAGCAGACTCGGAGAGGAGGTGGAGGCGCGGCGCCAGCCCGCTGGCTCCGTCGGCGAGCGAGGCGAGCCACCGCGCCAGAACGGCGCCGAACGTCAAACGCGCGATATGTATGGCATATACGACGGCGCTTTCATCACGGAAGCCAATCGAAACGCGCTTCAGGAGAGTCCAGCGACTCCTGCCGAAATGCTAACTCCCTTTCTCTTCATCTACCTTCCAAAAAGGGTCAAATGGACATCCGAAGAGAGTCACGGTGCCGTGACTCTCTTCTGACTTTTTTTTTCTTAGAGTGTAGGGAGTATATATTGCAGTGGTGCGCAGCCGCTTCGTGCTACTGCGCACCACTGTTTGGAGAAACTCGTGTGATAGGACGAAGCAGGGAAAGGTTAGCACGGAAAGTACTTGAGGCATATCACATACATAAGAAGGGGGATGAATGCGTCAGTGTCCCTTCGATCACTTTGTAAAAGAAGGAATGCCTGTTTTTAGACAGCGCTGTACGATAGGTCTTTTTCCGTTTCTGCAATGAGATAGTCGCTTGTGCTGCGCCCCCACTTTGTGCGCATATGTGGAAGCATATATATTTGGGTGATGTAAGGAAAATAAACAACTAGTTGAAAGTCTGGCGCCCTATCTTGTCTTCTCTTGTTTCCTTGCTTGTCTCAGTTTCGCCACAAATATTTTATTAAGCTATGCACCAACTCAGCCCAGCGTCACACTCTGCTAAAGCATATTTCGCTTGTGTTCCTTTTATTCCAAGGGCCGCAGCACCGATCAGGAACGGGCGGAGCAGTTGCCGAAGGAGCTGTCGGTGCAGTTGCCGATGCAGGTCTCGATCGCGTAAGTCTGTACAGTCCTTGCACATAATCGAGACTATAAACCTTTTCAACGGAGAGATGGATTACCTCCTTTCCTGACTGTTGCACTGGGGTAGAAAAGCTGACGTGACACCCTCGGCAGTGCTAAATGCATTTTTGGGGTCACGCATATTACCAGCCTCCCAGAGAGGATTACGGCGGCCCAGAGAGGGACCCGCCGCGTCACGCCGTTTCTCCCGTGAACCAGATCGCCGTTGATGTTCGAACAGTCTACACTAGAATGAGAGCCAACATAGTTCGCGTGAAGCAGTCGTCCGATAGCGTCAAGGGGTCATCGCCACCGCATTTTGCGACTTAATGAAGCACCTGTTGCGCTCGGGGTCAGGCAGCGATTTTGGGTATTCGCTGAGCTGCATCTTTCACTGCAGTAACACGGCAGAGCGAAAGGATCGGTTACATTATCAAGACGGAGCAACAACGTGCTGCTGCCTGGGCACTTTAACAAGCCCATGCAGCACGCAGTAGTAGAGGAAACTTCCAACGCCGCAGCAATGTAAACGCAACACACGAGGACACAGAAGGCCAGGAAGCACCACACAACACCCATTACATAAACACAGCAAACATGGTTGCAAGCATGAGTCGTCTGCTGGGTGACAACCTCAAAAATGGCGCCCAGCCTGGCGCACCGCAGCACCGCATTGCGGCTCAGTTTCAGTGCATACAGTTGAACCTCGATTTAACAAAGTGATCGGTACCCGCGAATTTGTTCGTTGAATCGGGAACTTCATAAAGCCGAGAGAATGCCAAATTTCGTTCGAGCGAACGACAAATTTATTGCCCAGTGAAAAAACGCCAGGCCTGCGCTGAAACCGCAGCACAGTCACAGCGAAAGCTGGAAGAGCGGCGTTTCTAGAGCCCGCTGTAAGCTCTCTTGGGGCTACAATACAAGTACACTAGAAAGGTACCCACTACGCCATAAATCACAATTTTTGTGAGGTTGGGAAGCACCTACTAAGCCATTATTCGTCATTCTGCGGAGAAGCGAGGCACCATCTACACGTCTGTAAGGCATTATGTGCACTTTGTTGAAGCGACGACTGATGACAATGAAGAATTATGGCTCAGCCCTTTGTAATGGGTTGGAAGCTTTAAACGGCCCACCAGTTATGTAATTTGCATTGGGTGACGCCCGGTCGCAATTTCCCTCTCCCGTCATGCTGTATAACATACGCTGACGTGGGAGAGAGACGGGGGGGGGGGCAAGAACTTTACTGAGACCCCGATGAAATGGATCATGCGCTTATGGGCTTCCTTGGCAACCAATACAAGAGCACTTATGAGGAAACCACTACGCTATAAATTATTGCAATTTTTTGAGAAGTAGGGCAGCAGGCACTGTGCCATTTTTCGTCATTCTACGGAGAGCCGTGGTACCTGCTAAACGCATGTAAGGCATTATGCGCACTTTGTTGATGCTGTGCCTGATGACGACGAAGAATTATGGCAGAGCCCTTTGTAATGGGTTGCAAGCATTCAACAACCTACTCGTTGCGCAATTCGCATTATGTGACGCCTGGTTACAGAATTTGCATTGTGCGACGCTTGGTGCTTATTTTGCTCTTCTACCACGCTATATTGCATATACTAATGTGGTTCCTTCCCGACATGAAGCCTCTATAGGACCTTTCTGCAAAGCAGTTTCAAGCATCGGCATGGCACAGAGGTTGAATACTGGACTCCCACGCAGAGGGCCCAGGTTTGAACCTCGTTCCATCCTGGAATTTTTTTCTTATTTCGTTTTTTTTTCTTATTCCGAGCGATACTGGTTACGGACACCGGCGGCGGCGGACAACTATACGGTGCCAAAAACGGCCGGTGAAATGACCTCATAACAGCTTTCGCTGTAAAAAGATCGTGATTTTCACTTGCGCGCGCCTCGTGAGCAGCAGGTGCACAATCCTCGTAGCTAGCCAGTGAAATCCGAGCGTCCTCGGCGCCCTCGTGTGCCCCAGCAAACCGCCTCAGAATGTCGGCGACGTCCATCACCTGATTGAGTGTGGGTATGAGAGCTTCGACAGTATCAGGATCGTTCGCATCTTCAGATTCCTCTTGTGCGCCGGAACCAAGCTGCACTATCTCCGCGTCGTCAAGAACTGCTGTTGCGTGAAACGTTGGTTGGCGTGAGTGTCCGCGTCTGCGCCGGCGATCACGAAGTCTTCGAAGTTACGATCTGCGGGCAGCTCGTCACGCCGATGAAGCTCTTCCCAACAACTGGGCGACGCCTCTTCGTGCTCGTGTTGCGGGCTTTTGGAGCCCGACGCAGCCTGAGAACACACTGCCAGGCTGCGTCCAAGGGCGTCCGCAGAACTTTTTGCAGGGGGGTGCATAATTTTAGGGGGGTGTATTACCAGGGGGGGGGGGGGGGGGAGTGGAGGCGGCTCGCGTCCAACACAGGTAGCTTTCCTTTCACTGCCGTGACATCACTGGCAAGATTAGTCAATAGTAGTGTCGTGTAACGTGCAAAGTTGGCTGGCAATCCTGAAGCTACTGCATAGAAAATTATTATCCGAAATTCCAGGGGGGGGGGGGGCAGCCGCCGCCCCTTGCACCCCCCTCCGGACGCCCATGACTGCGTCTAGAATTTATGGCGTCCAGAATGTCTGGCAGCACACTGCCAGACATTATAGACGCCATAAATTTGGAAAAACCTCTTTTTTATGGATCTTTTTTTACGGAATGCTTAGTTCAAGCGGGTTGGGCGGCGAAGTTTTTTTCGTTATTTCGAGTTCGTAAAAGCATTAGGCCTATGGGCAGCTGCGGAGCAATCCGAATTTGTTTGTTAAATTGGGCAATTCGTAAGATCGGGTTTCATAAAATCGAGTTTCAACTGTACTCCCTATGCCGTATCTCTACTGGAACAGGGAGCGGTTTAACCACGAGTGAGAAAGGAGCGGTACGTAACAATACTGTACCGTGTTTCCACACCTTGTTAGTCGGGGTCGGGACGTCGGGAGAGCTTGCGCGGGTCATTCTGAATAAGCCAAGGAAAGCGAAGACGGTGTGCCCCGTCGAGCACCCTGCCATTTGGTAAGAGGCAGGCCTTGAGCCTTACACATGAGATTAAGGGTTTCACGCGAAAGCATTAAATGCTTCATTAAATGCGAAATTTCACCATCGGCGGTCAATTCATGTAAACCCAGGTGAGGTGCCTCCGACTTTTAAGGCAGTGCAAAACCACATTAGATGTAGAAAGCTTCCGAACGGTGGCGGGGCAGAATCAATACATCGACTGAGACAAAAAAACAAGATTGCTTTGGCCTTCGAGTCGTCTTAAGCGAATGCACGAGAGACCGTGTGAGATTTTCTGGAAGGCTGAACGATATGCCTTTGTGGTAAAGCATAGTTTTTGTTAAATGTTAGCGAAGGACAATTTAGAAGACAGACGCAACAAGGCCACTCGTTGTGCGCAATTTTTCTTCGTTCTTTTGGACGTCAGCCAGATTTGCTTAGCCTGTTTCATACAACAGTTGCCCTTTCCTGATATTTTCGTCTATGTGCATGATATGAAAAAGTGAATCCACGGATGCTGGTGTCGTAAGTTACTGCCAATGAATGAGCAGATGCAGGTGAAAACTTCCTCGAAGAACGCCTAGCAGACTGCAAGCTGACCACTTTATTGTGCAATTTGATTTATTTATTTATTTATTTATTTATTTATTTATTTATTTATTTATTTATTTCAACATACTGCAACCTTGAAGGGCTATCGCAGGAGTGAAGGCAGGATACAAAGATTACAATACAACAAAATGCACAGAACATGAAGGTGAATGGTTAGTAATGTACAAAACAAAGTCAACTGCTAAAGATTTAACACGGCCGGGTAAAGCATTCCATATTTCAATAGTGGGGACAAAAAAAAAACTATTTATACGCATTTGTTCGGTATATAGACACTTTCGGCTGGTATTTGCCGTCGTCATCTCCCGCGTATATTTATATATAATTCAGAAAAATATTTTTCGAGGCGCGCAAACTGCGACTCCTCGCTGCGCAGCGTGCCACGCTCAACGACTCGGCCACGGAGGGCACGTCCTTCGGCGTACAAACGGCGAGCTATTTATACACACCATTTACCGTTGGCGGTACGCAGAGCTCGGAGGCGCTTCAGCATGTTCTTTTTATCATCAGCGAGATGGCGCGAAGCGCGCGCTTTAAAGGTCGTCGCCCCGCTTGTTTTCCCCGGAGTTGCGATGCGCGCGCGCCTAGTAGTACCTGTACCACATGTACTTTGCCTTACATGGCTTGGTCGCCCGCGCGTTCGCGCTTACCTCGTGACGGCCGGGGGCCGTTTGTACGTCTTGTGCTTTTACCGCAGTGTTTGGGTTGAGGTCACAGACCGTACGAAGGTTATAACTTCGCTCGCTGGTGCGGCCGTGTTTGCAAAAAGAGCACGCTGCTCAAACGCAAAGTGAAGCCCTAACCATACGTATGCGTTACAACGCGTCAGCGCGTAACGTAGAGACTCGACGCCGCGCCCTCTCCCTATGAAGGGAGAGGCCCCGCGACTACACGAACCTGCGCGCCCTCTTCTCTCCATGGCGAGAGGGTGCGGCGCCGATTCTAGACGCCACGCGCTGCAACTCTTACGTGTGTTTAGGGCTTAACAATCGTGACATTTAGTTCGCGCTCGTCCTGTGTGTGTTCTTTTCGTGCGTCCTTTCTGCTTGAGCAGCGCGGTGCAAATTTCGAGCTGCTTGCCGTTCTTCACGTGACATTTCAATTTGTTACTACGCATTGCTTCGCCCTTGCGGCGAAACTGTGACTGTTTTTGTTATTTTAATTCCCCATTAGCTTGCAAATTAGTGTAACAAGTCACAACTGATTTTTGTTGTGCAGTGCGACAGTTCAGCAAGGAGCGAATCCAACAGGAAAAAAGCACTGACGGGCTGGCAGACAACTCTCGTTTGGGAAACCGTTCGAAGACGTAGGCTCGCAAAGCTATACATTGCTTGATTAAGTTAGTGTAAAATCGTTCTTGTGTGCGCACGCATGCTCGGCGATTATTTGTTTGTGTTGGGTTTTGTGGCGCAAAAGTGACTTAAGGCTATGCTGCGTCAGACACATAGTGAAAGAAAGGAAAAAGCTATAGTGAAACTACATTTCGGCCATAACAATGAAATATGTGCTCGGCGATGACAAATGGGATATAGTGAATGTGTAGCGTGGCTGTAGAGAGGCCTAAGATAACTCGCTGCTAAGCGCGTAAAATATATATATACTATAAAATTATGGGCGGGATGCGTGGGGCGGTCAATGTGTATGGATGGTGCACGAGGTTATTATGGTAAAACCGTAACGGCGTTGAGGTAGCACTGCTGCTCTGCCCGTGTCCTTATATCCAAGGGCCGGGAGGCCAGTGCCTCATTTAAAGATACCTACCCAAGCAAAGGCCTCCTGGAGAGGCCGTGCTACAGGTCGCATTAGTTAGGTTTTGCTATTACGGTGACGGTTGCACAGTCTGTCATAATTAAAGTTTATTTAATAATTCTGCTTCGTCTAAAGAGCTGATCACATTATCTAAGTGGATTAAAGGCTCATCATCTAAGAGTAGCACGGGATGAAATTGAATGTTTAACTTGTAAAAGTTATGAAACCTCGGTGATTAGACAAGAAGCGGGCGCTAAAATGAATTCCGAGCCGGCGACACGGGCAAATGCAGTGGGCTCTGCAGAGAGACAAGTTTATTTGCCTGAAGCTTCGGGCGAACAATAAGAAGCAAGGAGAAATTATTACGACAGTATAAATGGCTTGAGAAATTTTTCAAAGAAAAAGCTGGAGACGTCATACTGGAGCGGAAAAGAAGTCTACTTTGTTTACAGTCGCTCTGATTGAGCCATGAATTTGAACAAACTAATACAAGTTAACCTCATATCCTGAACGAGCTATAGTCGTTCAAAGAAACACATTCTTTGACTTGCGCGTCAATCGCACCAAAACAAACTTTAAATCTGCACCTCCTCGTAAATTGCACCAAAAGCCTTGACATTTTCCAGAAATTGTGTCACCATGATAAATGTGCAGCTGTGTTCGAGTCTTTTCAAATACAGAAAGTTCAATTCGAAAGATTATCTTTCTAAAGAGCGCTGCTGCCGTTCATAGCTTGCCACGATAAAACTCTCCTTGGCGCCTTGTCAAGATGTGAAGCTTTGTATCGGCCGAGATGCCGTAATTGCACGTATTATGGACTGAACCAGCGTCGAATGACGTGCTCGAAGAAGGCATTAACAGCGCAAACACAGGACGAACAAAACAGGGCCCATCCTCGCGTTTACTCTGTCCCGTGTTTACGCCGTTATTCCGTTCTTCTAGACATATTATGGCATCCAGCAATGTGGGAGTTCTTATTTAAACTAAAAACCATTCTTACGCACTAAATTATTCTTCCAGGACAAAGCAGGAGAGGCCGCCGACGCCATCGAGTCCCGCAAGCCTCACGCCACACCTCCAGGTCGCCACAAGCCCCTGAAGAAGGTGCCTATACATTACATCTTAAGCTCCATAATGGACTCTTCTGTATGCAAACAAGGACTAATTATCTCAGATTCTACAAGTGCACGCCAAACTGCGTTCCTGCACCTCCTCATATAAAGCAAACATTTGATTTCCAGACATGGCATTGCGCATGTTGCGTTCGTTCGCACTCCCGTGAGATACGATAGACCGAATTGTAGCCTGCTTGGTATTGCAGTAGCGACCAATGCAAACGATTACGCAAGGAAAGCGGCCAGTGCTCGTGAAAATTATGTGGCGCATAGTATTAATCGCGCATCACAGTGGGCAGGGCAGCATATGCTTGGCGATAGGCGTTCAATGAAAAAATTCACCGACGATTAAGATACTGCTTAATGCGAATTCTGAGCGCAGCTTCGTGTTGGGGCAGCCCCAACTGTGTATGAAGTTCTGAATATCCGCAGTTATAGCAATGTAACATTTGTTACACATTGCCACAGAAACTGGCTGCGCTCGAGTGCTACGCACGCCACTCTGCATTGCAGGCGCCGCTTCACACATCACGTGTGAAAGCTAGCAAGACTTCTGTCTGGAAGCCAGCGAGTAACGCTGTGGAATCTAGCGAGACGTCTTGCTGTAGAATCGAGTCGAGTCGACAAAATCAGGACCTCCCAGGCCCCCTGGGTCCCCTCGCGGCCCCACCACACTCAAACGTTCATGTCTAATATGTCCATGACGTTGGCAGCTAGGCTGGCGGCTATCTTCTGCCTTTCCGGGTCCGTGGAGCGTAGCGAGGTCTACCCGGCTTTGCAACGTGCCCATTCGCAGATCAGTGATATACAACAGCCTCTGCTGATAACAATCGTTAATGCAACTTGAACGTTACACAGAAGACTCCAACGTTTGCTGTTCTCACTATTTGAAGAACACGTTGTGTAATACCGTCACCTATCGTGCTGCCATCCTTTGTTTTTTTCTATTTCTTTCAGATAGCACCGCGCGAGAGTGGATGCGGAGAGGCCTACAACTCGCACTCGCAGGGCTACGATCGGCGGCCGCTTCTTCTTTTGTCCACTGCTTGATAGCGACGGGCATCAGCAGCCTGGTCGCTCACGGTCGAAGCTAAGTAGGTGGTCTAGGAATAGGAGGAAAGCGAGCCGACGCGACATGTCACCTGTACAGAGGAAATTTGCTAATGCATTCACCGAACTCTTCACTCCTCAGGTCTTCGCCGCGTGCAAACAGCACCGCGATTAAATGGAAAGTAGTTTCGGAACAATAGGGCGCACCTGGCCGAGAGCAATAACCCTTGAAAGTGGCGTTCGTCGAATTCGCGATCACTTGGCCAGGCCCTCTCACGGACTAACGACACGTTTTGAGGACTAAGGTTGACGTTACCCCCCCCCCCCTTGAGCCGGTTTTTAGAGTACTATACAGATGGCGTGCACCGGCCTCACTGAAACCGCCATGTTGGAGGATCACATGGTATACGTCGCGATGCTTGTGACGTCGCGCCGTTATGCGTACATTAGTACATCACATGCAGGATCCTTCGTTATTGACGCACAGCGACGAATAAGGTCGCGGTCACGTTGTCGTATTGAAGCAAGTTAACCGCAACGTGATTATGCTATGCTGCCTTTACGTCATCAGAACCGCCATGTTTGAGAACCAGTACATTGTGAAGCTGCGTCCACGACTACATGCGCAAGCTATTTATACCCTAGGCGTTCGTCTTTGTCACTTGTGTTCGTCTTGTTGGCGCCTTATTCCTTCCGTTAACATGAACAACTAGCCCAAAAAAATGTTCCGCACTCAATCAGGTGTGATTTTTCACATACATGAAGATAGAATTAGGTTAGCAGTGTTTAATAACATTATAGAAAAGTACAGTCCGCTCTACGTAGCATACACTGGGACAACCATACATACACGTTTTATGCATGTAATAGTATCGCAAGCAATACTTTTTATACATTGCCCACACAACATTATGCATAATACAATTAAGTCGATGGCGGCGTCCACAGTAGTATAGATTTGTATCATTCAATATTTTGTGAACGTCTAGAAGCTGCTCACTAATTCCGTTCTACAGCGAAAGCTTATATGAGATTACAACAAGGGCCGTTTTTGGCGCCGTAGTTGTCCGCGGCCGCCGCCGGTGTCCGCAACCACTATCGATCGAAATAAGAAAAAAAAACGAATTCAGAAAAAATTTCCAGAAGGAACGAGGTTCGAATCTGGGCCCTCTGCGTGGGAGCCCAGTATTCTACCTCAGAGCCTTGCCGGTGCTCGAAACTGCTTTGCAAAAAGACCCTCTACAGGCTTCATGTCGGGAAGGAACCACATTAACATATGTAATGTAGCGTGGTAGAAGAGTAAAATAACAACCAGGCGTCACGCAACGCGAATTCTGTAACCAGGCGTCACACAATGCGAATTGCGCAACGAGTGGGTTGCTGAATGCTTCCGACCTATTACAAAGGGCTCTCCCATAATTCTTCATCGTTATCAGCCACAGCATCAACAAAGTACACATAACGCCTTAGAGGTGTTTAGCGGGTACCACGGTTCTCCGCAGAATGACGAAAATTCGCATAGGGGCTGCTTTCCTACTTCACAAAAATTGTGGTGATTTATAGCGTAGTGGATTCCTCGCAAGTGCACTTGTATTGGTTGACAGGAAGCCCATAAAGCCCCCATGATCCATTTCCTCAGGGTCGCAATAAAGTTCTTCCCTCTCTCTCTATTTCCTACGTTAACGTAGTTACGTAGCGTGGCGGGAGAGTTAAGCAACTACCAGGCGTCACACAATGCGAATGGCGTAACTAGTCGGTCGTTTAAAGCTTCCAACCCATTACAGAGGGCTCAGCCATAATTCTTCATCGTCATCAGCCGTCGCATCAACAAAGTGCAGATAATGCCTTATAGATGGTACCTCGCTTCAGCGCAGAATGGCGAATAATGTCGTGGTGGGTGCTTCCCAACTTCACAAAAATTATTTGTGGCGTACGTTGGTGGTGTACTTGTACTAGTAACCATAACAGAGTTTACAACGGGCTCTAGAAATGCCGCTCTTCTATCTTTCGCTGTGACTGTGCTGCGCTTTCCGCGCAGGCCTGGCATTTTTTTTAAATGTAGGTAGCAGTGACTGCAGTTTTTACTTTCCCTAATTAGAGCTACATTTTCTTGCAGATATTCTGGTTTGCGTATCTTATATTTTGTCTTATTTGCTCTTAGTAGAAATAGTGTTTCTAGCTCATTGTTGTTATTATTACTATTATTATATTACTATTGTTTTTAACTTGTCAACCACAAGTTCTTTTTAACTAAGAATGTGTGGTATTAGGGGCGTAGTACATTCTTTATACTCATGGTATTTGTATTCGCAACATTGCTTGGAGCGTGCGTACATCATAGTAGAAAACAGCGCAATACTGCAGAGACAAGAAAGACCAAACAGGACCTGTTTGGTCTTTCTTGCCTTCGTTGTATTGCCCTGTTTTCTACTTTGCTTGGAATGCCCTCCGGCCCCTCCAAGGAAATACGCCGTGCAAACGGTGTTAGTACAAACTTTCTTTTAAAAATTGTGGGTGATCATAACGTTAAACTACCCCGCATTGTTACCCTGTGCATTGGTCGTTAGCTGTTGATTATTGGTCGATATTTTCTGGGTCATGCACTAGCACCTGCTTGTAACGCGATGCAACAAATTACCCCAAAATGATCCATTGCGCAATCATCGCTCATGCACGACTACATAAAAAATAAGTCCATACACTATTTTCAATACGTACGGCAAATTTTTGATCGGCAATTCTTCGCCATCTGTCAAAAATTTTCGGTGTGCCTTAAAATCGCGTGTTTGTTACGCGACATCACAAATCTGTGAAATGTCACATTGTTAAAATGAGTGCATACTAAACAGCGCATTGCTATGCTGAACAATACGTAAACATTTATTGGAACAGCCGGACAGTGTCTCATTCTGAATGTAAGTCAAGAAGGCTGCCAGCCGATCACATTGGCAGCGGCTACTTGTAGGAGGTGGCTAGATGGACTAATGCATCATAAATGTCTTCAGTTGTTGCATAGCGATGTTGTGCTGTTTGTGCGCGTGTGCAATTCTGTTAACCCATCTTTGCTGAGAGAGAGGAAGGGTGGGAGGGAAATAAACAGCGCTGCGAGTGTGTGTATCTTTGCCGTCCGAGTTGTATTTTGCCCTGTACAAGGTAACTCGAGATGACCCAAGACCAACTAGCCAGCCTATCAATTCACTCTCCTTAGTCCCGAAAACCCAAGTCGCGGGATCGAATCCCGGCCGCGGCGGCTGCACTTTCGATGGAGGCGAAAATGCTTGAGGCCTGCGTGCTTAGACTTATGCGGACGTTAAAAAGAACCCCAGGTGGTCGAAATTTTCGGAGCCTCTACTACGGTGTCTCTCATGATGATATCGTGGTGTCGGGACGTTGAACCCAACAATTCTTAGTCCCGAGAACCGTGAACATTGAAAATTTTCCTGGTACGGTAGATCAAGTTGCGGAACAAGCTTGAAAGCTGAGCTACCCAGTGTACTCGAGTCCACTGCCTTATTCCTCACCTTGTTTCAAGCCGCCGCGATTGCTGCAAGCTGCCATATGATAAGCAAGGCCAACATTTTGAGATTATTCTAAAAACATTGGCAAGGTGAAGCAGTTTAATCGGAAACTCAAGCGGAAACATTCTTTAGCTCCCCCAATGTGGCCCAACTAAAACGCTCAACAGTTCTGCACACTCACCGACTCACAGCAGCTGCGACATAGAACAGCGGTAATGCTGATCCTTTCTGATGAAAAATGAATTTTCTGAAAAGGAAGAGCGTTTGATCGGTGCATAAAATGTTTACTCGTTCTTGTCCGTATTTGCGTCGTTAATTATGCAAATTTTAGGCTAGGCAGAGCAGAATAAAATCATGACAGTGCTCTAACGTTGAGTCCCTACTCAGCGGTAGCCTTCTCTGCAGTGCTGTAGCACAAGGCACGAAAGCATCGCATATGCGACCTGCACCGCAGAGAACCTAGAGTGCGTGGTCTTGAGACACGGGAGACAACCTCCGCAGCAGAAGCGCAGGACAAATTTCATCATATAAAAGATTGCTGGGTAGAAGGAAAACTTCGCTACAGTTGGTGGTTTTCTAGTGTACAGCCGACAGTGACCACTGTCGAAACTGGTGGGGCTCCGCACCCGTAAATTTTCTCAGGGGGGGAAGGGGGGCTAGCGCCTCTCTTGCCCCCCCTCCCCTCCATCGGTAGGTACGCCTACGGGCGTAGATGGTTCGTACAGAATCGTCAAAATCATTTCAAGCACGTATAGTCTGGCTTGTTTTTCTCAATCCTTGTCTGAGCATTGCAAAGGCTCCCTCTTTGAAGCAACGTAATCTATTTGGCCTTCAAGTGCAGGAGAGCTGGAAGGGAATATCGAGAAGATGACGCTGGCATCGGATGGTTAGCGGGTGTGACGTGAAGCCCGACACTTAGCCTGAACTTGAACTCTTGAGGTTGTGCCGAGCGTAACGGTCCAGCAGCTGCACTACACTTGCATGGCGTGCGTTGTAGTTCTCGACATTCTTGGTAATGCGTCACTTCCGGCAACTGGTGACGATGGCTCGGCCAGCTACCGGTATGTGTACCCGATTTTGTCTGACCTCTTTCTCACCGATTTGAGTCACTGACACACAATGACGTAATTGAGTGAGGACTCCGACGTTTGGCATCGAACCCGGCACACCCAGCTGCTGCACTGCGGGTGCCGGGTTCGGTACCAAGCGTCGGATTATGAATTTGTTTCAGTGGGCTTGTACTACTGGATGAGTCCCACTTTTGAGTGACAAAAAATATTGTAACCTTTCTGTCGTGTTGGAATTAGAACACAGGTCATATACATCCGGAATGAACTACGTCGTACTTTGCAGTGTGCGGTGGTGCCGCTATATGGCGTAGCGTGTCCAGGTGGAAGCGCGAGGAGTCCGACTGTTTGGTGATCGCTTTGATTATTATGGCATCTAGAGTCTCGTAAAAGGTTTTGCTGCATGTATCTTGGTAATCCAATGATTAAAACAAATATGCTCCCTCGATGTTCCAATGTGTTGTTCCGCCAGTGCTGATTGTTCGAAAAGTATTAAAAAATATTCGGTATTTCGATAATGTGATATTCGATTCGAGTACTGAATTGAATAGAACACTATTCGATTAGTTATTCGAAATTTTCGAATATTCGCACACCCCTGTCTAATCAACAGCGGCCGAACAAGGGGTGTATTTGGAGGAAACGTTTCGGCAAAAGTGCCTCTTCACGGGACTTTGCCCCTGAGACATCCCGTTTTTGACTACGTGGTCACTTACGTCTTGTTTGGCCGATGCATAACCAAGTACGCCTGGTTACATTTTGCTTAGATGAAAACGAGAATCTTCTTAGCTATGCAAATTTCTTCATGAAAGCTTTAAGCTGTCTGTTCTTTCGTGAAACCACCATCATAGGCGTGCGCAGGGTTTTGCATTAGGGAAGAGGTGCAAGCTTCATCACAGCGACACTCCCCCTCCCCCATTTTGAAAAAAAGCTTGACATAGGATGTAAAAATGAAAATGAAGCGATGACGTGCTTTTCACAACGGCATGCCTGTGGTCCCCGGCTATCCGGGGGTAAAGGTGGGATGGGATGTAAGCAGTTCTTGGAATGCAACATCAGAGGTCCTCGGCCGCAATTATAGTCATAAACCTGTGTAATAACGGAACAGGTCCTACTGAGTAAAGTAGTTGTGGAACAGAATTTGCGCCCCCCCCCCCCCTCCGGTGCACGCCTATGACTAATGGCGGTTTCGAATCTCTGCAAAGATCCCGAGGACAGTTGTATATTATCATATACGTTTCTGCCACTCGTTTTCTAGAATTATTTGTCATAATGCAGAATGTGATGTATTTATCATAAAATATATATTGCGTCCAGATCATGCTGACCTGACATAACAATTTCCCAGAAACAAAGATGAAAAAATTTGCACAGGACCGCCAAAGCGACAGGAGGGTTTATAGTGCGACTCAAAAACGAGTCCGCATTCGTTCACATGAAGCGAAAATGATAAGTCATCAGAATAACGGACAGTAAACCTTGTGGGAAATTTTACAAGCGGACTTCGCGACACACAAAGAATGTTCAGTATCGAACTACGGGGCTTCCTCTGTAACCGTAACCTCGCCATAACCTCCAACCCATTTTAACGGTACAGATTCTACCATGGTACATTCTGCTAACGATACAGATTCTGCTCCAACTTTAACGCCCTACACCACTTTTACAAGTAATCACAGAATGGCTTCAGTAAAGGAGTTCATTTCTTCGCGAATCGGCTGCCGCAGTAATTTTGAGAATGTCAAGTACGAGCGGAGTTGCGGGTATTTTTCACACGCTTCAAGCGCTCTCTCCTTTCATACCAGCGAGCGCGCTCAAAGCTACGCCGAGGGGGGATGAAAAGGGTGCTGAAAAAACAACGTACGTTTTTTCAGCACCAAACAAACTAAAAGGGCTTTGCAAAAGGGTCAACAGTGGTGAAGGAAACGAGCTGTAGTGTTAGGCACAGAAACAAATTTGTGTAATGCTCAGAAGGCGTTGTTTACGGCATCCCCCTCTCCTGCAATAGCAAGCACATAGGCCAAATGGGGAGGTGCATTATTATTGAGAGACTAAAAGAGCATAATTACGCTGTATCGCTGTTAACACACCCTGGTCATTTGGCTTCCCACTGCGCAGAACGTAAGTGCACGGCGATGTTCCCTGACACAGAAGTTTTGGCACGATCTTTCGATCAGACAGAGAGGGAAATCACCGAAGCACTTTACATGCATATCAGCGAAGGGTGCGTTAGCACACCCTCGATCGCCCTTTTGTCAAAAAGAAATTAACTTTCTGAAGAAAACCGTATCACCGCATACGTAATTTCTTGACACGTTTCCGGTGACAGTGTTTGAAGCCATGATATGTTTATTTTCTCAGTTTTGTGTTCTACTGCCTTATCGCTGAACCCCCCCCCCCCCGTCTTTTCGTGTTACCTCTTTCTTGTATGTACATAAGGCTGTAGATGATCGAAATAAATTAGTTGTGAGTTTGCGCATCACCCTGTGTTGTTTTTCCTTGTTTTCTGGTCCGTGTCCACTGGCAGCGCACTACAAGCATGAATACCACTAGAATATTTCCAAATTTTACTCCTATGCTGAACCTTTTCGTCATACGGATCTTTTATTCGATCTTCTAGGTCGCAGGAGGAATGCAGCTGGGCCTCCACCACCACCTCCTCGAGCCCGGCGCTGCCTCCGACACCACCACCACCACTTCGTGGTTCCGCTTAGCATCATTTGTTCCTCCGACGACAAACGCCAAATTTGGGTCACCGCCGCTGCTGTTTGATCTACGCCGAGGGGGGATGAAATCGTGCGGAATCGTGCGGAATGAATCGTGACTCTTCGTGCGGAAATTAATTGCCGCCTGCCTTGCTCTCTCTCTCCTTCTTTCTTTTTCTCATACCTTTCACATTCCTCAATGACACAGTTGCTGCGACAATATAATACATAACTGAAATAGCTAATAATCAAGCACCTAATAATCAAGCACCCAATAATCGAGGAAAGTGATGCTGAACGCGATTGCATACCTTTACAACACGGCATCCTCATTTGGAGACGCGACTTACTTTTGCCAATTCTATGCAGTATTGGCAAGGAAGAGACCGCGAACACTGAGCTAATCATAAATTAAGCATTCTTGTTGCCTAAACTTTATATAACTTCTGGGTGAAATATTTTGCTACACACGATCGCTTTGGTGAAGACCCGTGTTTAACGTGGACATGGGGCGTTTCGCAGAAATTTCGAAATATTTGCTTACATTTTTAGGAATGCGCGCTGCCAGCAGTTAACTATTGCATGTAATTTGAGCTGAATTCGGATTATGAAGAAGTGTGACATGACTACGATTATTTGGAAAATTATTTGTTTTAATTACAATTGCTGTTCTGCACAAGAACAGTGCAACCCTACAGCGGCTGTATTCTGTGAATAAGTGTCTAACACGCATCGAACAGGCGGAAAGTAATACAAGGGGGAAAAAATTCGGCAGATCCCATAAATTGTGGGATTCGATTTCGTGCGAAGCAGTCGGCGAGAGGCTGTTATGCGGCATTTTTTGCTTTGAGCCAGTCGTAACGAGGTGGATCGACGCCTTTGTGTAAATTGTGTAGTTTTAACACGAAAGTGTTTTATGCCCGGGTCCACCAAGGCTTTCATGACGCATTTCCGCAACGGAAGTACGTCAGCAAAATGAACGCCATCAGATGGCAAAGAAACAAAAACTAAGAAAAGTTCCGTTGACGCGAATCCAACCCATGACCTCTCGGTCCGTGACGATGGCTGGCGGGTGTTTAGCCCACTGAGCTACCGCCATTTTTTTTTGTTTATTTCCAGACATTAGGAAACACTTTCCCACCGCAGCGCTTTTAGCATGCGGGTGAGATTACAAAGCTTTCATACTGACCAGAGCATCCATCAACACCAACACTGCGTCATATTCCAATTTCCGAAACACTTCGTGTAGTTTGCTCACCAACTCGGTAAAGTAAGAGTTCACCGATCTCACCGATCTCGGATTTATGTCACAGTGCCTTACAACCGTGCGGTTTCTCCAAATACTGTGAAGACCGAGTAGAAAAAACATGTCATAGGGCACAGTGCCTTGACCTGTAGCTAAATAACAAATAGCGTGTGGCGTGAGCGGTAATTCTTTTTAAGGGTTCTTTATATAATATCCCAAAAGAAGACCACACTCCAACAGTCTACAAATACATGTTCTGTAACATGGTAGGGCGCAGACAAGAACGCCATCGAAAGAAGAAGACGAAGACGGTTGTTGTTGGTGCTCGCGCTTGCTCGGCTTGGACCGCTGATCGCTTCAGCTGCTGCAATCTTCTAATAAACGCGTTACTGCCTCAACGTTAAACGCATACCATCAAGTGGTGGAGAGTGCTGGTTCTGTTCTCCATCCTGGAACTCCGCAGCCGGATTCTACTTTCCCCTTCAACAATGCCGAACGATGCTACCACACCCCAAGCTGCCCGCTGTCCCGGTGTTCCAAGAGAGCGGGACCCCGTCATTTTCAGCGGTACTGATGAGCAAGACGTCGAGGACTGGCTCTCTTCTTATGAACGAGTGAGTGTCAACAACAGGTGGGATGACAACGACAAACTTGGCCGCGTCCACTTCTACCTGAGAGGAGTAGCGGAACTCTGGTTGAACAACCACGAGGCTGAGATTTCCAACTGGGCCTCTTTCAAAACGACCTTCGCGGACGTATTCGGCCGACCAACCGTGCGCAAGCTCCGCGCAGAACAGCGCTTGCGTGATCGCGCCCAACTGGCTGGCGAGTGCTTCACTTCGTATATTGAGGACGTCGTAGGCCTCTGCCGCCGCTTCAACCCTGTCATGTCCGAAGCCGATAAAGTCAAGCACATCTTGAAGGGCATTGAGGACGATGCGTTCCACATGCTTGTGGCGAAAAACCCTGAAACAGTCGCAGACGTCATTCAGCACTGCCAGAGCTACGATGAGTTGCGAAAGCAGCGCATTTCCACGCGACGTCCTAGTTCGGACATGACCAGCACGTCAGCAGCGACCGTTGGCGCAATATCTTCGGACCCGGCGGTCCTGACACAGCAGATTCAGCAGTTTATCCGAGAGGAAGTGGCTCGCCAATTGTCTCTTGCGCCCTTTCTCCCAGGCAATACTCATGGGCTCACTTCATCGCTGCGACAAACCATCGAAGAGCAAGTCTCCGAGGCACTACCACCCACGTACCAGCCACCGCCTGTATCCGCGCCCCTCACCTACGCTGACGTCGCGAGAAGGCAGCCACATGCGCTGCCGCCCATCGCGGACACTGCTCCCCAAACAAACGCATTTTACGCAACGCGGGCGCCGGCAGGCCCGCACGTTCCTCTTTATCGCCGTCCTGCAACGCCTTCCAATAACCCTTGGCGCACATCGGATAACCGGCCAATCTGCTACTACTGTTGTCTACCCGGCCATGTTGAACGGTTCTGTCGCCGGCGCGTCCCTCGTCCAGGTACCATCGAGGACAGCTACAGCTACGTCCGTCCAGAGCCACCACAGTCAATGCCTCCACACGCTACTTCAGACACCTTTTCATCGAACCGCCGCGCCTTCAACCCACGTCGATCGCCCTCCCCGCGGCGACGTTCGCTTTCACCTATGGTTCGTCGACCACCACCCGCCCAAACGGAAAACTGACCATCGCAGTTCCGGAGGCAAGAACTGCGCCGCTGTCGAACTCTACAAGGCCTCGTTCTCTACCTGCCAACGAAATTTCTGTGTGCGTTGATGGTGTTGCCGTGCAAGCATTAGTCGATACTGGAGCTGCTGTATCTGTACTGAGTGAAGCAATGTGCCGCAAGTTAAAAAAAATTACTATTCCGCTTTCTGGCGTCTCCCTGCGCACGGCAACCGCGGATCACGTAAAGCCTTCTATGACGTGCACGGCTCGGCTACTCATTCAGGACGTTCTCTATGTGGTCGAATTCGTTGTCTTTTCGCAGTGCTCGCACGACGTCATATTAGGCTGGGACTTCCTTTCCACACATCATGCCGTTGTTGACTGTGCCCATGCCGAGCTAGAATTATCAGCGATCGCCGAAGTCGATTCTTGCAAGTATTCTTTTTCTCGTGTCCTCGTCGCCGCGGACACGGACATCCCACCTTTGTCTTCTGTTCTTGTGCCGATCTCCTGCGACTATGCTCCCTTCTCTAGTGCCATGTTCACGCCATCAGCAGACTTTGCCTCTCGCAAGAACTTCATTCTTCCCTTTGCTCTTCTCACGATCGTCGACTCTTGCGCAACCATTTATGTGACGAACCTGCTTTCGGTCCCCGCCACATTATTTCGCGGAGAATGTATAGGCCGACTTGAGGACATTGATTTTGTTTGCGCCAGTCAAATGCCCGATCGCACGACAAGCCTCCAGGTCGACAGTGTCAATTCCGTTACCACGTCCGACGCATCCTCCCTGGACGTCTTCCTTCCATCAATTGATTCGGAACTTCCTGTTGCTCAACGGACCCAACTTTTGAAGCTCCTCGACCGCTTTCGGACGTCTTTCGACTACAAGCAACCCACTTTGGGCCGAACATCTGCAATCGTTCATCATATTGACACCGGCACCCATGCACCCCTGCGCCAGCGTCCATACCGGGTCTCTCACGCTGAACGCCGAGTTATTGACGACCAGGTGACCGATATGCTTAATCGTGGCGTCATACAGCCGTCCCACAGCCCTTGGGCCTCCCCTGTGGTGCTCGTTAAAAAGAAGGACGGTAGCATCCGATTCTGTGTTGATTATAGGCGCCTTAACAAGATCACGCGCAAAGATGTTTATCCGCTCCCCAGAATCGACGACGCTCTCGACTGTTTGCAAGGGGCAGAGTTCTTTTCATCACTGGATCTTCGATCGGGTTACTGGCAGGTACCTATGGATGAAGCTGATCGCCCCAAAACTGCGTTCGTGACTCCCGACGGCTTGTACGAGTTTAACGTGATGCCGTTCGGCCTTTGCAACGCCCCTGCCACTTTCGAGCGTCTTATGGACAACACACTTCGAGGTCTCAAGTGGCAGACGTGCCTTTGCTATCTGGACGACGTCGTCGTTTTTTCAAAGGACTTCGATACCCATATTCTGCGCCTCGCAAGTGTCCTAGAATGCCTCACACATGCTGGGCTCCAACTGAATTTGAAAAAGTGCCATTTTGCCGCCCGGAAGCTCACCATCTTGGGGCATGTTGTCAGCAAGGACGGTGTTCTACCCGACCCCGCGAAGCTCCGCGCCGTCGCCGAGTTTCCCAAGCCGTCAACACTGAAAGAACTCCGGAGCTTCATAGGCCTATGCTCGTATTTTCGGCGATTCGTCCGTAATTTCGCCTCCATAATGGCTCCTTTAACACGCCTACTTGCTGACAGCCAAGGTGTCACAGCATGGTCTTCCGCTTGCGACGACGCATTCGCGAAATTACGTCATCTACTGACATCACCACCGATTCTTCGTCACTTTGACCCAGATGCCCCTACCGAAATCCACACGGATGCCAGTGGAGTCGGCCTTGGCGCTATTCTTGCTCAACGCAAGTCTGGCTTCGACGAGTACGTCGTTTCTTACGCCAGCCGCACTCTCACCAGAGCTGAAGAGAATTATTCGGTCACAGAAAAGGAATGTCTAGCTATCGTGTGGGCAATCACGAAATTTCGACCTTACGTATATGGCCGCCCATTTGATGTTGTGACTGATCACCACGCCCTCTGCTGGTTATCGTCACTCAAAGACCCATCTGGTCGTCTAGCTCGTTGGGCGTTACGTCTCCAAGACTACGACATCCGTGTCGTCTACAGGTCAGGCCGCCGACATTCAGATGCCGACGCTCTTTCCCGCTCTCCTCTTCCCCATGAATACGGAACTGCGTCTGTTTCCAGCTACGATTCTGCGTCACTTACATACGCTGACATGCCATCTGAGCAGCGCCAGGACCCTTGGATAGTCTCTATCATGGAGTTCCTGTCTCGGTCATCACCACCTACCGCCACTCGTTCGCTGCGACGCACAGCTCGACATTTCACCGTACGCGACGGGCTCCTGTACCGCCGCAACTACCTATCTGAGGGCCGGAAATGGCTGCTGGTGATTCCTCGCCAGCTACGGGCCGATATCTGCGCCTCCTTTCACGCGGATCCCCAGTGCGGCCACGCCGGCGTAATAAAAACGTATGCACGCCTCCGGCTGCGGTACTACTGGCGTGGAATGTACCGCTTTGTCCGACAGTACGTACGCTCGTGCTCCAAGTGTCAACGCCGGAAGAGCCCAGCGCACACAGTCACTGGACCACTACAGCCGTTGCCTTGTCCCTCCCGGCCCTTTGATCGCATCGGCATAGACCTGTATGGCCCCCTTCCCTACACACCTGACGGGAACCGCTGGGTGATTGTCGCTATTGATCACCTGACACGCTATGCTGAAACTGCAGCGCTGCCAGAGGCCACATCACGTGAAGTCGGCTTATTCATTCTTCAAAAACTCGTTCTTCGCCACGGCGCACCTCGCGAGCTACTCAGCGACCGCGGACGTACGTTCCTTTCTGAAGCCGTGCAAGCCCTCCTTCGTGAATGCAACGTTGTGCATCGGACAACCAGCGCGTACCATCCCCAAACCAACGGAATGACTGAGCGCTTTAACCGCACACTGGGCGACATGCTGTCCATGTACGTGTCCGCTGACCACACCAACTGGGACCGCATACTACCCTTTGTTACGTACGCTTACAATAGCGCCACTCAGTCTACGACAGGATTCTCTCCATTCTTCCTTCTTTACGGCCGTGAACCTTCCTCGTTTATGGATACCATTCTTCTGTACCGCCCGGACGCTTCAGAATCCACGACTTTATCTGAAGTCGCCAATTATGCCGAGGAATGCAGACAACTCGCGCGTTCTTTAACCGCCCAAGACCAAGCGCGCCAGAAGGACCGTCACGACGTAAACCTGCCTACTCCTTCATATTCGCCTGGAACGTTGGTGTGGCTTCGAGTTCCCTCCTCTGCTCCTGGCCTTTCCACAAAGCTACTGCCTAAGTACGAAGGCCCCTACCGCGTCCTACGTCAAACATCCCCAGTAAACTATATTATTGAGCCTGTTCAATCATCTACGGACCGCCGTCGTCGCGGCCGCGAGACTGTTCACGTCGATCGACTGAAGCCGAACTATGACCCACCAGTTGTACCTGTTCCTTAGGTCGCCAGGATGGCTCCTTTTCCGCGGGGGAGTGATTTGTAACATGGTAGGGCGCAGACAAGAACGCCATCGAAAGAAGAAGACGAAGACGGTTGTTGTTGGTGCTCGCGCTTGCTCGGCTTGGACCGCTGATCGCTTCAGCTGCTGCAATCTTCTAATAAACGCGTTACTGCCTCAACGTTAAACGCATACCATCAGTTCTTTAGATTCAGGTTTCCTATAAAGTAAACAATCGGTACCCACGGTAAATACTCCCCTTTTTCTTCTAGCCAAGTTAGAATGGGCAAGGTATTAGTATGCAGTTTAAAAAAGAATGTTTTCACTCCTCCTGGACTGAGCTACTGCTATACACATTGCGGAGGCGACATGAACGCGCCTTTTATCTCACGCCTGCCTCTCGCAGTGCTCTGGATGGATGGATGCTATGAGCATCCCCTTTATAACGGGGCGGTGACATCTGTGCCAGCAGGCTCGAAAAAAAAAAAAAAACACACCGTTGCAATGACAGTCACATTCGGCGCGTTTCCAATACAAGTGTAATTTAGTCAACGCTTTAACACACCGTGAGGAGGCGGCTTTAGCGCAAGCCTCACTCATAGCATCCATCCATATCGACAAATAGCTCTCCGACGCTCGCCTGGCTGTCGCACCGCGTTCCCCGCTCGCCCTGTAAGAAGTAACGGCCAGGCTAGAGGGAAGACACGACGCGCGTAACGTATCTCTTCTTATTTCACGACGCTTTGAAGGAGTGCATATCGAGCATTAGTGTTTATTATGTGCTTGCTGATGCCATCTTTGCGCGGGATCCACCATATGCGGTGTCCACGTATGTGTTAAGAACTTCAGCCACACAGCAAGGGTCAAATTATGATCATGGGCGTTTGTCGTCGGTACGGAGGTGTGCCACTAGGCGTCAATGTGGAGTGCGATGCGTCCACATTAAGCGATGCTATATCTGCCAAACAACAGTAGACATTGCACAAGCTCTCATATACCAATGCACTGTAAACAATAAACTACTTCCGTGACGACACGTTTCACTTTCGTGTTATACCGATTCCTATGAAGCAGGGATCAGCCATCTTTTTTTTTTGGATACTGTAGGCTTGTCAAGTACGTGGAGAGTGGAGAGGGAGAGGAGGGGAGTGGAGAGGGAGAGGAGGTGTGTGGAGAGGGCCTGCGCATGCGCAGTAAGGGTGGTCACGCCGCACACCACCACTACCACCGGATTGAACTCCGCTATAAGATGCTTCACATCTAAAATATTACAGCAGACCTGTTATGGTCGAGGTTTGCCGTTTTTCGTAGATAGAAAATTATCGTCATCATGAACCTGCACGTGCTCAATGACCGCCCGAGAATTCTGTACAGGTGGTTAACAAAAGAAGCTGTAACGTTCCCAGCAGCTCCGCTGTGACCCAGCCTTACGCGACTAAGTGCAAGCTGGGCTCATTTTCTTCTCACTGTGCCTGGTATATACTGTGAATCATCTGTGGAGTGCATACCTGCATACCACGGGCCGTGGTATGTGGGTTCGCTACTGATGGAAAGGGTTTCATGACTTACGCGACATGATATTTACGTTATTAACGCGATTGCGTTAAAGAGCTCGTGTCGCAGAAATTCCGGTGTCGGTATCGGTGTCGTTGGTTGTGAGCCAAAAATCATCATTGTCCATGACCGAAAAATCGCCGTCGATGCAAATAATAAAAAAATAATGTACGCGAGGTGGAATCGAACCGGGGCCTTCGGCGTCTCAAGCAGGTGTTCTACCACAGAGCCACGCCAATGTTTGGAACTGCACTGAAATTAACTTTTCATGTTTCACAAACATACGCGTCCTGTGTACAGGCTTCACAGTACAAGATTTCATAACGCAGTAAAACGTGATACAAGCGTACATTGCCATCGGGTGTTACACCATGTGAATTACATAACGAGTTGGCGGTTTAAAAACAGCCACCCATTACAAAACGCACGCACATTATACTGCGCGTTTTCCCTTATACGAGCACCTAGTGGATGTATCGCAACTTCGAAAAAGTATCACGCACGTAATTGCTGCTGGTTTAAAGCATGCCATCCATTACGAAGGGCACACACATTAGTGGGCGCATTCTCTTACACAGACGTATGAGTACACCGTTGTCATAAAAGGGCTGTTGAAGAGGGCGGAATCCATCACCTTTACTATAGGTATGTCGCGCGCGCGCGTTTTGTGTGTGTGTGTGTGTGTGTGTGTGTGTGTGTGTGTGTGTGTGTGTGTGTGTGTGTGTGTGTGTGTGTGTGTGTGTGTGTGTGTGTGTGTGTGTGTGTGTGTGTGTGTGTGTGTGTGTGTGTGTGTGTGTGTGTGTGTGTGTGTGTGTGTGTGTGTGTGTGTGTAGCTGGGCGACTGACTGGGCGACTGAACATAATGACAAGCGAAATAGAGTGCGATGAGGATGGGGCCGGAGGATATCGCTATCGCGTTCAACTCTTAAAGGCGAAGCTTAAGCGTCCCCCAAAATTTTTCTTATGACCTTCGAATCATGTTCGTCACATACATAGGCGTGCGCAGGGTTCCTCTTCAGGGGGCGAAGGCGGGCGAAGGCGGGCGAAGGCGGGCGAAGGCGGGCGAAGGCGGGCGAAGGTTCATCGCAGCGCCCCTCCTCCCTTTTAAGTCAATGTAATGGGCAGACTTTGCGCACCCCCCTCTTAGGTGACTAGGGGAGGCGGCCGCCCCCCTTCCCCCCCTCTGCGCCCGCCTATGGTCACATACTCGTATCTTGCTATGTGTATTTTGGTATATACAAAATTAAGGGGACGACCACGAGAGCGCCCAGACGTAGGCGGCCAGACAGACAGACAGACAGACAGACAGACAGACAGACAGACAGACAGACAGACAGACAGACAGACAGACAGACAGACAGACAGACAGACAGACAGACAGACAGACAGACAGACAGACAGATAGATAGATAGATAGATAGATAGATAGATAGATAGATAGATAGATAGATAGATAGATAGATAGATAGATAGATAGATAGATAGATAGATAGATAGATAGATAGATAGATAGATAGATAGATAGAAAGAAAGAAAGAAAGAAAGGAAAAGAAAGAAAGAAAGAAACGGTCAAAGTGCCCTTGGTTCTGTTCTGGAAATCTGTTCTGAAACGTCTGTTCTCGAAATCACGATGCAAGTGCGTTTAACACTATATATAGTGTTAAACGCACTTGCATCGTGATTTCGAGAACTCACAATATATTGTGAGTTTAACCGGGCGGCTGAGTGCACCCTGTCGCCTCCAACGTCGCTGCACTGGCTATGAGTAAAACATGTAATCACTGTATGCGATGAGTAATACAAATTAAGTGAGCTTCGCAGCTGAGCTCTATGGTGGACTTCCAATTGTCAGTGATCATTCGTTTCCGGTGTACACTGCAACAACGCACGCAGTAAGGTCTCATCACTGCCAGACTGCTGCAGCGGCGCGGTAGTGTTTCACATACCAGCGGGCGCCCTGATTACATGCGTATCACTGGTGACCGTGCATTAATTTTTGCATAGGTTACCCCGTACACGTGCGCTGCATGCAATAGGTGGATAGCAAAACGGCGCGTCGTCTGCTACGGTACTTCGGGTTCGAGGCCTATCTCTCCGCTGCTTCAAGGTGCCTGCTGTTCAGTGTAATTGGGGAAGAAACGCGCACCTCTGCGATGAATTTGTTACTGGTTGTCCAGTGATTGTGTCCTTGGATTCTTTTGCCGATGGATACGTGATATTTCGTATTTTAGAGAAAGAAGCAAGAAGTGGAAATGGGCAAACACGGGGAAGGGTGAGCGGTGGGTCTCAAGCGCAGCATGTGAGTATAGATATACGGTTATGCTTTAAAACACGCAGTAATATTTTGCAGAATCAGCCTCACTTAGTGTATTTGAGCACAAACGGTGGCTTCCTCAGAATCACTCACGCATATGAGCACATGGTGCCAAATGTCAACATACATACGCTCCCAAATCACTTAGACTTCCGAAAAGAGTACGCGTATTCTGTCTGCCCGATCAAGTACGCCGATACAGAATACTTGCGTTAAATATGCTGCATTACATACTTTCTGTGAATTTTATGAAAACTGCTGGGCGCGTAAAAGGACAACGTACGGAACAAAAAGGCCGCTCAGTTGCTGGTATCGTAGTACGTAAAACGATCGAACTTGGCTTTGAAGCAACGAGTTGCATGGTATGGCGCCTCTAGTATTTCAGAAACTTGCAAGTGTGAAGTGCCCATACCTTTTAGTGGAACTTGAAAGGTATGTTGAGTGCGAAGAATTTTCAATGGATTGATCGAAACACAATGTTCGAGTGCGCGAGGGAACGACATCTCACGTAAAGGAAGATTCAGAGGCGTAAAAGAAAAGCGACAAAACTGCGAGAGTTAGTTGGTTACGCTTAGAGCAAGTGTAGAGAAGCCTTGGGACATGGTAATGGGTTACCCTCTCCAGCGCCTTCTAGTGGGTCGTCCTCTTTGGTTGCTTGAAAAAGAACGCCGCTCGCGCAGGGAGTTTGTGCCTTGCCGTGACTGTCGCCATTACTCATTGTCGTTGAGTGCTGTCTATTAAACACCTTAACAATTTGGTGGAGAGTGCTCTGCTCCCATTCAATGCCCCTGGAGCTCCGATCCCGTACCCTGCCATCTACCATGCCTCAAGACGCCGCCCAGCAAACGCCTCCTCTCGCAACGACCACATGTCCCGGTGTCCCCCGTATACGCGATCCACCTATATTCACTGGCGCCGATAGCACCGACGTGGAGGACTGGCTCGCAATTTACGAGCGCGTCAGCATCCCCAACAAATGGGACGAAGAAGGCAAGTTAAGCAACTTGGTATTCTACCTCGCGGGCGTAGCAAGCTTGTGGTACAACAACCGCGCGTCCGATTTTGCGACTTGGTCCGATTTCAAGACCGCCGTCATCAGCGTTTTTGGCCGCCCAGCAGTTCGTAAGCTGCAAGCCGAACAGCGCTTACGTGAACGATCTCAGCAGGCCGGTGAATCTTTCACAAGTTATATCGAAGACGTCCTCGACTTGTGTAAGAAGGCCAACGCAACCATGTCTGAGTCTGACAAGATCCGGAACGTAATGAAAGGCATTGACGACGATGCCTTCACCATGCTGCTCGCCAAAAACCCTGGCACAGTGGCCGAGGTCATAACACTGTGCCAGAGCTACGAGGAGCTCCGTCGGCAACGTTCGATGACCCGTCGCTCCCCATCACGCGACGCAGAGCTTGCTGGCTTGGCGGCAATATCTGACCAGGCCGCGTTCCTGGCAGAAGTCAAGTCATTCGTGCGCGAGGAAATTGAGCGCCAGGTCTCCCTCCTCGCCTTTGCCCACCCGCCGCACGTTCAACAGTCGTCGACCACCCTTCTTCCTCCTCTCCGCCGAGCGATTGAGCAGGAAATTGCGGAGGTCATGCCTGAGTACCACCCGCAACCTCCGGCTCCTGCGCCCCAGAGTTACCCTCCAGTTGTCGCCAGGACGCCCCAAGTAATTCCTGCGGCTGCCCCAATGAGTTACGCCGAAGCCGCCGCTAGACCTCCGTTCTTTGAGGCGGGTGTGCCGGCTACATATGCTGACGCCATCCCTCGGCCCCGACTGCAACCCACCATGCAGTCATTTCAGCAGCCGACCCGTCAATCACGTCCTGCGACATGGGCGGGACCTACCCCGGCGAACCGCTGGCGCACCACCGACAACCGGCCCATCTGCTTTGCTTGCGGTTACGCCGGTCACGTGGCCCGTTATTGTCAACGCGTGCAGCCGCCTCGAGTCGCGTCACCTGTCACCAGCCAGTCAAGCCGTGCATTCTACGACCCACCTCCACATATGTCGCCGACGTCACGCCCACCTCCAGCTACTCGCCGCTCTCCGTCTCCACGACGTCGATCACTGTCACCCATGCGGCCACGTTCGGTCGCACGAGAGCAGGAAAACTAGTCGTCGCAGTCCAGGAGGCAAGGGCTGCGACGCTATCGAACTGTGAAAGCCCTCAGCGAAGTTCATGGAATGTAATAGACGTGCTTGTGGACGGTGTTCGCGCATCGGCCCTTATCGATACTGGAGCCGCTGTATCCGTTATGGACGCAAAACTTTGCCGCTTACTTCGAAAAGTGATGACGCCACTTTCTGGGATGTCCCTCCGTACCGCGAGCTCCCAGAGTATTCATCCTACAGCTGTATGCACTGCTCGCGTCGTCATTCAGGACGTTATGTACGACGTCGAGTTCATCATAATTGCGGCATGCTCTCACGACGTCATCCTGGGGTGGGATTTCCTCTCCGGCCACGACGCCGTAATTCGTTGCGCACCAGCCGAAATCGAACTCTCACCGTTCTCACATTTGACGCCGACAGACAGTCCACCGGCAGTGAGCAAGATCCTCGTCAAAGACGATACGAAAGTGCCTCCAAACTCGTCAACGGCTGTGTCGGTCTACTGCGCCGGTCTCTCCGACACCATTGCACTCCTTTCGCCATCTGCCCGCGTCTGCACTAGGAAAGGGTTGCTGGTACCTTTCGCGACCGTGCGAGTCACTCAGGGCAGCACCGCTATTTTTGTTACCAACCCATCCCCGTGCATTGTTACGTTGGTTCGAGGAGAATGTCTCGGAAAAGTGGAACCCGTTGAAGACGCACAAGTTCTGGACGCACCCGATGACTCGCACTGTACCAGTTCCCGCACCATCAGTGCTGTTTCCACGTCTGATTCGTCACCTACTGATGTATTTGGTCCCTCCATTGCTGGCAACCTTACGTCGGTCTAGCGTTCGCAGCTTCTGTGCTTGTTGGATGAATTTCGTCATTCTTTCGATGTCGGGCAAGCAACCCTCGGTCGCACGTCCGCTGTTACGCATCGCATCGACACTGGCGCCCAACCACCACTGCGGCAACGTCCATATCGCGTGTCTCCCACAGAACGCCGGGTAATTAACGAGCAAGTGGACGATATGCTTCGACGTGACGTAATTCGGCCCTCCGACAGCCCATGGGCGTCTCCTGTTGTTCTCGTGGCGAGGAAGGACGGTTCTGTGCGGTTCTGTGTGGACTACCGACGGCTCAACAAGGTCACCCGCAAGGATGTTTATCCACTGCCGCGAATCGACGACGCGATTGACAGCCTCCAAGGAGCAGAATTCTTTTCATCTCTCGATTTGCGGTCGGGGTACTGGCAAGTACCCATGGCTGATGACGCTCGACCAAAGACAGCCTTTGTCACGCCCGACGGCTTGTACGAGTTCAACGTCATGCCGTTCGGTCTGTGTAATGCGCCCGCGACCTTCGAGCGCATGATGGACACCGTTCCGCGTAACTTGAAATGGCACACGTGCCTGTGTTACCTGGACGACGTCGTCGTCTTCGCTCCGGACTTCTCCACGCATCTCCAACGTCTGCGGCATGTTTTGACACGTTTGAGCAACGCCGGCCTCCAACTGAATCTGAAGAAGTGCCGATTTGCGGCACGGCAGCTGACAATCCTCGGCTACGTCGTGTCCAAAGACGGAATCCTTCCCGATCCGGCCAAGCTTCGGGCCGTGGCCGAATTTCCCAAACCTACGTCCGTCAAAGAACTGCGCAGTTTCGTCGGACTGTGTTCATACTTTCGACGCATCATACGAAACTTTGCCACCATCATATAGCCGCTGACGAAGCTCCTTGGAAGTAACGGACCCCTAAATTCGTGGTCGTCCGAGTGTGACGACGTGTTCGCAAAGCTCCGTCGTTTGTTGACGTCTCCTCCCATACTACGCCACTACGACCCTACGGCCCCAACGGAGGTACACACGGACGCCAGCGGTGTAGGCCTCGGCGCTGTCCTTGCGCAACGCAAACCAGGGTTCCCCGAATATGTCGTGGCGTACGCAAGCCGTACGCTTACCAGGGCCGAGACCAATTACTCAATCACCGAAAAGGAATGCCTGGCGATCATATGGGCCCTTACAAAGTTTCGACCTTATTTGTATGGTCGCCCATTTGATGTCGTCACCGACCTCATAGGTCGGCACTGTAAGAGAATACTCACTCACACTCACTCACCCCAATTTTCTCAGCCTTCGCACTCACTCACGTTCATACTCACACCTACTCACACTCATAGGCACTCACTCACGTTCATACTCACGCCTACTCACACATATAGGCACTCACTCGCGTTCATACTCACGCCTACTCACTCATATAGGCACTCACTCGCGTTCATACTCACGCCCACTCACACATATAGGCACTCACTCGCGTTCATACTCACGCCCACTCACACTCATGAGCACTCACTCACGTTCATACTCACGCCTACTCACATATGGGCACTCACTCGTGTTCATACTCACGCCCATTCACACTCATAAGCATTCACTCACGTTCATACTCACGCCTACTCACACTCATAGGCTCTCACTTGCGTTCATACTCACGCCTACTCACACTCATAGGGCCTCACTCACGTTCATACTCACGCCTACTCACACTCATAGGCACTCATTCACGTTCATACTCACGCCTACTCACACTCATAGGCACTCACTCACGTTCATACTCACACCTACTCACACTCATAAGCATTCACTCACGTTCATACTCACACCTACTCACACTCATAGACACTCATTCACGTTCATACTCATGCCTACTCACACTCATAGGCACTCACTCACGTTCATACTCACGCCTACTCACACTCATAGGCACTCACTCACATTCATACTCACATTACAGGCACTCACTCACGTTCATACTCACGCCTACTCACACTCATAAGCACTCACTCACGTTCATACTCACGCTTACTCACAGTCATAGACACTCACTCAAGTTCATATTCACACTTACAGGTACTCACTCACGTTCATACTCACGCCTACTCACACTCATAAACACTCACTCACGTTCATAATCACACTTACAGGCACTCACTCACGTTCATACTCACGCCTACTCACACTCATAGGCCCTCACTCACGTTCATACTCACACTTACAGGCACTCACTCACGTTCATACTCACGCTTACTCACACTCATAGGCACTCACTCACGTTCATACTCACACTTACAGGCACTCACTCACGTTCATACTCACGCCTACTCACACTCATAGGCACTCATTCACGTTCATACTCACGCTTACTCACAGTCATAGACACTCACTCAAGTTCATATTCATACTTACAGGCACTCACTCACGTGCATACTCACGCCTACTCACACTCATAGGCACTCATTCACGTTCATACTCACGCTTACTCAGTCATAGACACTCACTCAAGTTCATATTCACATTTACAGGCACTCACTAACGTTCATACTCACGCCTACTCACACTCATAGGCACTCACTCACATTCATACTCACGCTTACTCACAGTCATAGACACTCACTCAAGCTCATATTCACACTTACAGGTACTCACTCACGTTCATACTCACGCCTACTCACACTCATAGGCACTCACTCACGTTCATACTCACGCTCACTCACAGTCATAGACACTCAAGTTCAGATTCACATTTACAGGCACTCACTCACGTTCATACTCACGCCCACTTACGCTCATAAGTACTCACGTTCACACTCAAGGGTACTCACACTTGTGGGCACTCGCTCACGTTTATACTCATACCTGCTCATACCCATCGGTACTCACCGGCCCATTCACACTGGTAAGTACTGACTCACACCTACTCACACCGGTGCACACCATCCTACTCACACCTACTCACAGCCATTTGTACTCACGTTCACTCATGTCTACTCACTCCCATGTGTACTCACTCACATTCATACTCACACCTATTACACTCGTATGTTGCCTTCATGCTCATGCCTCCTCACATCCCTCGTCACTCACTCATACTCACACTCACGCCTTTGAAATGAGTCTACTCATGAACGAACATGCCAAGCTTTCCGTTCTACTCACACTCACATGCGGCCCCTGATGTCCATATTGAAGTACACTCCCGTTCACAGATACTCGCGTTTACACGTCTAATATCTCCCATCTTCGATCATTACCACTCACACCTACTCAACCTCGCCGGGTCTCATTCACATCTCTCTGTCACACTGGACAAAAGTTTTGTATGCATTCGCATCTAAGATGATCATCTCTCTTATATTCTCGTTATATCCGAACGTGCAGATTTGTAAGTTTATAATGGATAGTCTCAGGGACAAACCGCGGATGTTAAGACTGGTTCAAGGGAAATGTGCTTAGTATATGTATTATTATTATTATTTTTTAATTTGAACTTTATTCAAACAGACATTGTCTGGGATGAAGGGGCTAAATGCAGATGCAACTCCCTGACAAAGGGCCCCCTACCCATACATTGCTCAGGAGATGTTATATGGGATGTAGGGACCGCGGAAAATTTGTTCGAATTAACCGAATGCCGAATTATCGAAAGTATCAAGGAAACAATAAACAAGTGTCTATTACATCAATGCATTCGCATTTTCTTGACGACCACTTAAATTCATGGTACATATCTGGCATAAGAGCAATGCAAATGTCGCAAATTTCTTCATTCGCAACTCCGTTCACAATGTGACCGTGGCTCAAGACAGCCGTGTCTTAACACTAAACGTGGTCTGCCCCCCTCCCTTATTACGTACCGCCACCACGCGCACGTGAATATAACTTCTGCGCCGGAAAAATGGTCGACAAATGATCGTTCGTTCATCGTAATGTCGCAACCGAATTTTATACCAGCATGCGCACTGCGGCTGAATCTTTTCACCTTCAACAGCTTCCACTATGTTCGAGGTGCGTGACATTGCGCGAGCATTTCCCGAAGTCAAAACGAGGCTAGTGAGTGCCGCATCCGCTGTGGACGAAAGTGCGGTCCCTAAATTAAGGCACGATCATAGCGACCACGCAGTTCCGAAGGCGCGAGCGCGGCCTGCGCCCACAGTAGAAACGAAACTGCTCGGCACAGCATCCGCTGCTGAATAAACCTGGCTCGCTAATGCACACTAATGAATGGCTACTACACAGCTCTGAAGCGACGTGGCGGAAACGAAACTACTGCTTGTCGCAGCTTTGAGCTGCAGTCGCCGCTGGCGCTATGGACGCGATCATAGATATATATCACCCACGCAGTTCGCGTGCGCCGAGCAAAATCGAAAACAAAGCAAGTGGGCCGTAGCCGTCGAAGTCTTTGCCGCCAACAACGTGATTATGGCTAGATCGTGGACGGCGACCACGCCTTTATGAAGGACCGCAGCCATTTGATTTGTTCGCGAATGCCGTTTTTCCTCCTGTGAGTCGAACTCCGAGTCGAACCTCGGATTGCTTGGTGCGCTCCGAGGATCGCCCGAATTAACCGGGTTGCGGGCAAACATGGCCGAATTAACGAGAGTTTGAAACCATTAAATAATGCATAATCTTGCCGCGACCAGAGAACACGCCCGAATTATCCGATTTTCCGAATTAAAGAGGGGCGAATAACGACCTTTTAGCGTATAACCTTTCATTTTCGTCTACTGACCAAACAGCAAATGTATGGCGCGCTTATTTGCTAACTCCACCTTCACTGCTTATGCCAGGGGTTAAGTCACGTCAGCTAACGAGCCGCAGTCACGAAAATTTATTTCCACAAAGGCCAGGACACAATGACGAAGGTAAGAGCGGAGGGCAGGTAGGAATAGTTTGTACAAAATGTCAGGCCATGCAAAAACATGTTCCGCCGCTATGTCAGGGACAATTTTCTCTCCCCCCCCCCCGCCTCTCGCCCCTGAAAGTGCATTGCGCTTGCACGCTGCTCGACCAATATAACATTGAATGCTTAGGCTTGTTTTGTCGGCGAACACAGTGAAAATCCAGAGCACAATCACGACGTCGAAGAAGAAGCACACCACCGCAGCGCTGATCGGCCTTGTGCCACATAGTGATTTCTGTGCGCCACACCAGCGGCCGCATTAATCGTTGGATTATGCCGCTTTTGAGACATGGCGAGTTGACGCCGCAGTATGGACGTCTGCGTTACGTCATAAAAATGTGTATCTACTGCATTCAATCGGTGTACTTCATATAATATTATTCGTATTAAGGCGAAAGTTTTATATGCCTCATCAGTATGGACGTCTGCGTTACGTCATATATGTGTATCTATAGTACATTGAATCGGTGTACTTCATATAAAGTTATTCGTATTAAGGCGAAAGTCTTATATGCCGCATCAAGCGAGAAAATTGACCTGTAACGCCATGTGACGCTCCCTCATAGCCCTTTTCCTTCGTCCATGTACGAGCCCAATCAGTAAACACACACACACACACACACACACACACACACACACACACACACACACACACACACACACACACACACACACACACACACACACACACACACACACACACACACACACACACGCACGCACACACGAGATCACGGGAAATACATCATCTCCTCATTATGTGCTCGTCTCGACCACCGCCACGGGACCGGCGAGGCTGCCATCGTCCGAGACGGCAGAAGAAATGGCCATAGCACTAGCAATACTCCATAGTGGCAACGAGGACATACTTGTCGTGAGCGACGCCAAGACGGCGGTCCGAAACTTTACCAAGGGACGGGTCTCCGTCGAGGCGGCGCACATGCTGAACGCCAGAGTCGCGGACTTTAAGTCCGGCGCGATCACCACCAAATCTCTCAAGTGGTTCCCCGCGCATGTGGGAGAGCTTGGCAACGAAGACCCGACCTCGCGTCGAACCACAACAAGCGCGCCCACCGCGTCGTGAGGCTGCTAACCCGCCGCGACGCGGACGAAAGGGCCACCGCTGTGCGAGACATCGTCGATGGCGAGGCGCCCATGGTTGGAGGACATTCTTCAGCGACGATGATAACTGACCGCGAAGCCTTACAGCACTGCATGGACATCATGGTCACGTACGACGAGATCTTCAGCCACTTCAGGAAAACGCCACCCCACAAGCAGCTAGAGAGGTCTCAGGCGTCTGACCTGAGACGTCTGCAAACTGACACATTCGAATATCCCCGGCATCTGAACAGGCTGTGTCCATCGCTCCACCCGTCACCCGGCTGTCCGTGGTGCGGGCACGAGACAGCCGACATGGCACACATACTTTGGAAGTACGAGTGCGGTATTCGACGCTACTACACGGACGAGAGAGTGTGTACCGCACGACGACTGGCTGAGCGGCGGCGAGCCGCCATTCTCAGCCCACATCTAATGGACCAAATCTGGGCTGTCCAGCGAGCCAGGGCTATCGCCGAGGACGTCGCACGATGTTCGCCGGACGACGGCTCCTGGAGGCCTAGCCCGGGCCAGTGATTCCTCGTTGGACTCTAAATAATATAAAGTTCATTACCTACCTACCTCATTATGCGCAAGGGTCAAAAGGTCATCAGAAACTCATAATTTATTAAGGCGAAGCCTTTTATGTCTCACGCGAAGCACGAAAGGCTGGCTCAAAAAATCTAGTGACCTCTCAAGCGCGAAACTGCGCGCTACCTTCGCCTTTGCGGCCTTCGTGTGAAAAAGAAATAGCAAGAAGGCGCTTGTGCGATATAAATTGCATGGTAAAATAGTCGCACCCGATGGCTTTGGTATTCAAGCCGTATTAGGAGAATGCATCAGGGGCACTGTGAATCTTTTTCCTGGTTTCTAGGATATTCACGGTCCCTCGGTTCCTTCAAAGCCATGGTACTGAGGTATCCAAAACTTCTTTATCATATTGTCGCGACGTCAAGACAGAGGCCGTGACACACAGAATGATCGCTTCTTTTTTTTTTTTTCTACAATTTTTGCTTTTAAGTACATGTGAGAAGTCTGGGATGCATGAGAAAGTATTATGAAAGAAGTAAACTTACGAAGCAGCCCGACCTATATATGGACTACGAACTGGCACAGATACAGGTTGTCCTGTGATCTCATTTCCGGCTTTTAGTTTTCGCACTTTGCGGAGTATCAACATGAAATATTTTTGCTATAGCCAAAGTAAAATGTAGTGATTAGTGGTGCCGAAAATTGCGCTCAATCTGAAGAGAAAAAAAGTAAAGTAAGCCGGCAAGAGACAGGCTAAGATAGATGCAGTCAGGATCAAAACAAATTTAGGATTTTCTCTGACAAATCGCGCGATGCTTTAGAACAGGAAGAAAATGTGGACGTGGAATGATGAACAATACCTTAACCACACTGATTTACGAAACAGCAATTTGAAGGTAAATCACGAATGCAAGCATTAAGTAAACTCTCCAAAACTACAAAAAAATAATAAAGAAACGACAACGCGTCAGTATTACCAACTCCAGTGATTAAGTAGAATTAGTAGACCGTAAAATTGGAACACCACTACGTTAGTTGGCGAAATCATTTACTGTTGCTGAGCGCTCACTTATTTTCTCTGATAATAATATCTGGGTTTAACGCGCCAAAACCACGATATGATTATGAGGCGTGCCGCAGTGGAGGGCTCCGGAAATTTTGACCAGCTGGTGTTCTTTAACATGCACTGACATCGCACAGTACACGGGCCTCTACCACCACGCCTCCATCGAAATGCGACCGCCGCGGCCGGCGTCGAACCCGCGACCTTCAGGTCAGCAGCCGAGCACCGTAACCGCTACACCACCGCGGCGGACTCTTACTTTCTCTAGTATTAGCAAAAAGGTTGCTCGTGGTGGTGTTGCACACGTCACCGGTCCCAGGAAAATTAATAGTCGAAACAGTGCTACACTCCAAGAAAAAAAAAAGGTCAAAAGGGGGTCATGGCAACCGACTCTCTTCGGTAATTCATTTGACCCCTTTTGGAAGGTAGAATCAGCAAATGATATTCAACTTTTCTGCAAGAGTCAGTTGTCACTCTTGCAGCGCGTTTTGATCGGCTAGCGTGTCGAAGACGCCGCCGTATGCATCATATATATCGCGTGGTCGCGTGGCTGCCTGCCGTTCGGCGCGGTTCACGAGTTCGCGTACGCTGTCTGGCGCGGCGCCGGAGCTCGCCGTCGCGTCGGCACTGGCTATGCACGAATGAAAGCACTTCTTTTCTGAGAAATCGCTTCAAAATTTGGTTTCAGAATAAGCACGGGTTTGCGCCAGCATATTCCGACACACAAGCACATCCTCCGGCAGTCAGGGGCACGCCGTGAGCGGTTACTGACCGCATGTTTTACAAACGTAACCCATCCTTAAATACTCAGCAAACACATTCGAGTACGAGCACCCGAACGACACCCAGCGCGCGCAGACGCCGCCTACGTCGAGATCAGACATGTCATATATACTAGAATTAGGGCACATAACTCCCACAAACACGTAAGCTCACTTGATTCTGTTATGGCGTCATCGCAGATGTTGGTGAACCACGAAAACAGCAAACAGAAACCAAAGAAAAAAAAAACATGGATGATCCCCCCGTCATAGGAATCGGTATAACACCAAAGTGAAACGCGTCTTCACAGAAGTAGTGCTTATTGCGTAGTGATATATGCGAGCTTGTACAATGTCTATTCGTATTTGGCAGCTATAGCACCGTTCGACGTGGATGCACCGATGTTGACAGCATGTCTCTATCGCGACGACTAACGCCCATGATCATGATTAAACCATTGTGGTAGATGACGGTGTGAACATATATTTGGACACAGCGAATCGTGAATCCCGCGTAAGGATGATACAAGCTCAAAATCAACACTGGTACCCGGTATGCACTTCTTCAAAGCGTCGTCACTTAAGGAGAGAAACGGCACGGTGTGCGCTTTCTAGTAATGGGTAGCCGACGCCTGTGCTCATGCATACATTACACACACTGCGCTTCAGCAACACGGGAGGTAGAGGTTCGTAGCCTGAGCCGCAAACGTGTGCGTCCCGCTGGCCTCTGTCTCGCAGGCGCTGCTCTCGCTCCACTGAGGCACGACATTCGCCCGTCGAAATCGCGTCCTTTCTGCAACGCATTTTGCAGCAGTTTTGTTAGTCGGTGCTCTCGCAATTGAAGCAGTCGGCGGCGGAGAAATCCCGTTGGTGCACGTGGAAGCCTCACTACTCCGATGAGCCGACGCACGCTAACACGAAGCCAAAGGCATAGTACGTAACTGCGTCAAGGGTGCCTCGGCGACGCCAGCGCGGCCAGCCTACCTCTCAGGTATCGAGACGCTTTAAACATGACCTCCGATATCGCGTGCAATCGCTGAGTAAGCTCTAGTAAGTGTCGATCGTGAAGCATTACTTCTTTTCACATCTCACAGACGGCGGCACCGCCCCGCTCCGCCCGCCGCGAAAGAGAATGAGCGAAAGATATAAGGCGCGTTCGCGCCGTGTCTCGCATCTCCCGAGTTAGTTTAGTCGATAGGGCGTCGGACGCTTGCCGTCGCGGCCGCAACGTCGTGGGTTCGATTCCCAGCGGGGTATCTTTTTCTTGGTTTTTTTCTTTCTTACCCGTTGGCGTCCATTTTATCAACGTCATATCCGTGACGGATGTACTTGGTGGACCCCGGCATAAAACACTTTCGTGTTAAAAGTGCACGGTGGCGACCGCAACAACGCGCGCCGTCGAAAGTCTCGCTTCTTCACCTTACCGGCGAGGCGTGTCCAACTTAAGTGACCAACGCGTACGTGCTGGAAACATCCTACTATATCTGCACCTCAAACTAGCGTCTTTAAGCCAAGAAAAATCATAATATATAGTGCGTCTAAGCGTTCTGTAGACGGGCTTTTTTTCACGTTCCCACGCGCGGAAGCACGCTGTACACTCAAGGTTGATAAAAATGTTGTTATGAAGTAGACTAAAGCGCATCTCAAAACGACATCTTGCACCTTCAGCAGTGCAGACACAATGTGCCATCAGCAAACAATTACCCTTGATAATTTTTTGCATCGCTCATTTTATGGGAGCTTGTACAGCAACGCGCATAACGGTGACAGCTTTAGTTGGGCATCCGCAGCATCCCCGCGGACGCAGGCTGCTGTTGGAAATGGCTGGCAGATAACTTCCGCAGAGCTGCTGCAGACGCCCAGCTAAAGCTGTATATATGTGCCTACGAAAGCAGTACACTCACCGTTAACGGGCGCACGTTGTCCGTGTCCACGGCTCCATGAATATTCCGCCCTCCTAGCGTGCTTCGAGCACGGAGCCTGGCGTCAACGCCACCGAAGATGCGCATTTTTGATCGAACACAAAACTGCACGACAGGCAATTGACGCAACCCGCGCAACCGACGCAACGCACAACGCATTCCAAGAGACCGAGCAGACTGAGAGAGAAGGCCGAGGCGCGGCGCCAGCCCGTCTGGCTCCGTCAGCGAGGGAGGCGAGCCACCGCGCCAGAACGGCGCCGAACGGCAAACGCGCGATACGTATGGCGCATACGACGGCGCCTTCATTGCGGAAGCGAATTGAAACGCGCTTTAGGAGAGTCCCGTGACCCCAACCGAAATGCTCTCTTTTACTCATCTACCTTCCAAAAGGGATCAAATGAACACCCGAAGAGAGCCACGCGGCTGTGACCCTCTTTTGGCTCTTCTTAGAGTGTACTCAGTTACTCACACTAATAGTACCCTGATGAGTGCTCACTCACGTTCAAACTCACGACTGCTCACACTCATGAGCACTCACTCACGTTCATACTCACGCCTACTCACCCTCATGAGTGCTCACTGACGTTCACACTCACGTCCACTCACACTCATGAGCACTCACTGACGTTCATACTCATTCCTACTCACACTCACGAGTACTCACTCCCGTCCACTCGCACTCATGAGCACTCACTCACGTTCATACTCACATCTACTCACACTCATGAGTGCTCATTCACGTTCACACTCACGTCCACTCACACTCATGAACACTCACTCACGTTCCTACTCACATCTACTCACACTCATGAGTACTCACTCACGTTCACACTCACGCCTACTCACCCTTATGAGTGCTCACTCCCGTTCACACTCACGTCCACTCACACTCATGAGCATTCACTCACGTTCATACTCACATCCACTCGCACTCATGAGTACTCACTCACGTTCACACTCACGCCTACTCACCCTCATGAGTGCTCACTCACGTTCACACTCACGTCCACTCATACTCATGAGCATTCACTCACGTTCATACTCACATCTACTCGCACTCATGAGTACTCACTCACGTTCACACTCACACCTACTCACCCTCATGAGTGCTCACTCACGTTCACACTCACGTCCATTCACACTCATGAGCACTCATTCACGTTCATACTCACGACTACTCACACTCATTAGTACTCACTCACGTTCACACTCACGCCTACTCACACTCATGAGTGCTCACTCACGTTCACACTCACGTCCACTCACACTCATGAGTGCTCACTCACGTTCACACTCACGACTACTCACACTCATGAGTGTTCACTCACGTTCACACTCACGTCCACTCACACTAATGAGTACTCACTCATACTCACACTCACGTCCACTCACTCTCATGAGCACTCACTCATACTCACACTCACAACGTTCAAATGAGTGTGAGTGAGCGTGAGTGAGTGCACTCATGAGTGAGTGTGCCGAGCTATGCCGACCATCATGCACTATGCTGGCTGTCGTCATTGAAGGATCCCTCAGGCCGCCTCGCCCGCTGGGCACTTCGCCTGCAGGACTACGACATCCGCGTGCTGTACCGCAACGGACGCCAGCATGCTGACGCCGACGCCCTCTCGTGCTCTCCCTTGCCTGACGACAATGCCCCCTGCTCAGTATCTCACATAGCTGTTGCTTCAATCAGCGTTCACACCATCGCTACCGAACAGCGCAAGGATAAATGGATCACCTCGCTGATCGACTTGCTCACTGATCCGACGGCAACACCATCCACTCGCGCGTTGCGTCGTCAAGCCCACCATTTCGCCGTTCGTGACGACCTCCAGCACCGACGCAATTACAACGCCGACGGCCGCCAGTGGCTACTAGTGATACCCCACAGTCTGCGTTCTGAAATATGCGAAGCCTTCCACTCCGACCCGCAATGCGCGCACTCTGGGGTATCCAAAACTTACCACCGCATTCGACAACGATACTTTTGGCGTGGGATGTACCGCTACGTGCAGAAGTTCCTTCGCTCCTGCCTCGATTGCCAACGCCGAAACCTGCAACGCACGTGTCGCCAGCAGGTCTACAACCATTACCTTGCCCTAACCGTCCGTTCGGGCGCGTGGGCATCGATTTGTATGGACCACTTCCTCTGACTTCGGCTGGTAACCGCTGGGCCATCGTCGCTGTTGACCATCTAACGCGATACGCCGAAACCGCCGCCCTCCCAGCGGCTACAGCGCGCGATGTTGCCTCCTTCCTACTACACCGATTCATACTGCGTCACGGTCCACCCCCAGAGCTTCTCAGCGATCGAGGCCGTGTCTTCTTATCGGAAGTCGTGGAAGCCATTCTGAAAGAGTGCCATGCTGTTCACCGCAAAACTACTGCTTACCACCCGCAGACGAATGGCCTAACCGAACGCTTTAACCGCACGCTCGGCGACATGCTGTCAATGTACGTCGCCGCCGATCACACCAATTGGGATGCCATTTTGCCCTTCGTCACCTACGCCTATAACACCGCCCCTCAGAGCACTACTGGTTTTTCACTGTTCTTCTTACTGTACGGAAGGCACCCGTCGCACACCATCGACACGATACTTCCGTACAAGCCGGATCCATCTGAGTGTGCGCCTATTTCTGACACAGCCAGGCTCGCTGAAGAGTGTCGCGAGCTTGCCAAGACATTTACGACGCAGGAACAAGAGCTGCAAAAGAGCATTCGCGATGGCACCACCACTTCTGAACCCACGTTCCTCCCTGGAGCGCTCGTATGGCTCTCGGTTCCTACCACTGCAAGTGGCCTTTCTTCAAAACTGCTGCCGAAATACGAAGGCCCATACCGGGTCATCGAGCGCACATCCCCGGTCAACTACTTGATCGAACCCATCGAACCAGCTTCGGACATGCGCCGTCGAGGGCGCGACATTGTCAACGTGGAGCGCCTCAAGGCCTACTATGACCCACTCATAGTGACGAGCTGTTAGGTCGCCGGACGGCTCCCTTTTCGTACCCGGGGTAATTGTAGAGAAGCCTTGGGACATGGTAATGGGTTACCCTCTCCAGCGCCTTCTAGTGGGTCGTCCTCTTTGGTTGCTTTAAAAAGAACGCCGCTCGCGCAGGGAGTTCGTGCCTTGCCGTGACTGTCGCCATTACTCATTGTCGTTGAGTGCTGTCTATTAAACACCTTAACACAAGAAACGTTTTACTATTGCCATTCACTATACGAATCCGAGATGGTATCTTTGCAACACAAAAGTAAGCAAGTAATTTTACGAGTAGCAACAAAACATGCGCGAAAACACCCTTTGCGGCGAAACAACATGCATGTGTCCGGAGGTGCACGCCACTTGAATGAAGACAAGACCGTTCGCACCTTTATAACTATTCCGTAGTGATTGCACTTGTTATTCAACTGAGCTGCAAATAACTGCCAAGTATTATGCAGTAATTTGTGAGAAAATGGGATCGAGACTGCTATATGGAACACACAGAAAGCGACGGCACCCATTCGGCGGCACGGCGTCTCGAACCGGAAGTCGATGCAGACGGGCGCCGTAGCCCACAATCCTTTGCGAGAGCCACGTTTTTGCTATCCTCCTCATGCAATACGGATATTATGCACGCGGACTTCCGCCTTCCATGATCAGTTTGTACAGAAGGCCTGCAAATTGCGCGATCTATATTTTATTACAATTTCTCTCTCTTTCCTTTTTTTTTTCCCAGGCAAGGTGAATAGACGTATAGAGCTCTCCCGTGAACTCGGTGAGAGAGACTTCTCTATTAACGCTAAAATAGATAAATATATGGGGAAACCAAGCAAATTAAGAAAAAAAAACATGCCAATGAAACGTGCACTGACGGAAGTTTATTATTCACCAAAAAGCTCACTGGCACAAAATTCTGTTGACGCCGCGTTGGCACTTCAAATCGTAGCGTCTCACTTCTTAAATGACTGCTTATCACAAACGCTTGTCTAATTCGTTTCTTCAGCCATAACTTTTCAAACGCGTTTGTCTTGCCCTTTAAAGCTTCAGTACGGATAGAGGTTTTCAGCGATGCTTGAGTATCAAGCCATTCAATAGTTTTTCGAGTGACACTTGCTCAATAAAATAACTAGCACCATCGAACGTTGAATATGCACTACGTAGCGCATGCTTTCGAGGTGCCCGAGTTTGAAAAATAAAAACAAAAACAAAAAAGATGGGCAATTCTGCTCACTCATATGATGCCGTTTAATTGCTACGTCATATCGATTTGACATAATACTGACGCATGCAGCAAAAGCCACGAAATGTGTATCGCGCCAAGGTGAATATGTTTTGATTGTTTGCGCAAAAACGCAAGGAATAAAAACGAAATAATAATAAAACATTTCTGCATTCTGCTGAGAAAATCTCAGGACCGCCATGCGGAGGGACCACGGACTGGATCACGTCCGCTACTCTTGTATCTTCCGTTCAACAAAGTGCACCTCTTTGTTGGAGTCTTTGCAGTAACGTGTATAATACGGTCAACTTCCAACAGGGGAACATTCTAGTGATGCGGAACTATCGGTAAATTGAATATCGATAGTATCGATAGTTTTCTTGAAACTATCGATAGTGCAAACAAACTATCGATAGTGCTACTATCGACAAACTGTCGAAAGTGTAATCGGTAGTACCATCGTTGGTATTACTAGCGATATTACTGCCACGCGTGTTTATTGCACTTTTTTTTATGTATTCGGGTTTCACCCACAAAGCAACGTTTGATCGCGCCGTACTGTTTGAGAAGCTTCACGATTGTTTGAGATAATTTTGTTAAGATTACGCGCCGGACAATAACAGTCAAGTTAATTCGAGAGCTTACGCGAGCACCAGTGATAACGCTGGAAGGTTCGATGACTGATGTATAAAAGACGACGCGTTCCACCGATGGTCAGGTCCCACCGATGGCCGTTCCACCGACGCGTTCCACCGATGGCCAACGACTGTTCTCGCCGCTTTCAGTATCCAGCGTGTATCGCTAGTATTTTGTGTTTTGATTTTCTGGGCCCAAGTTCGCTCAAATAAAGAGCTGAGTATTTCGCAGTCTTGTTGCAGCATTCTTCATCGTCACAACCACGCGACAATACCATCGATAGTGGTGTGAATAATGATGCTGTTGCTAGCCAGCCACATTGCCAAAATATTGGGTTAGCCTACTATCAGGTTCGCTTAATTTATGAGCAATTTTAGACGAGAAAAATTAATTATTTCCGCAGTGAAAACGGCGGAATATATCCATCAATAAACTCTTATCCAAAAGCAACCAGTTGCAACTTACAATTAACAAACTTAGTTCTTGATATTATTTTTTATTTTGAAATCATAAAATGCAATAAAATTTCAAGCCGCGATGTTCCACCACATGTAACGGCTTCCTTTCCGCTACAGTAGCTGAACACTTTGACTTTATGATCATGTGTCAGCAAAGCACTCTGGTGAAGAAAAAAAGCATGTCAACTTTCTCGCCCTTCAGCCTGCTCCTCCGGCTCCACTATGTACCACGCGCGCGGGGAACCAAGCTTATTCTGCAATTAGTTCGGGCTGTTGATTTTATACTATCGATAACACCATCAAATTTTTTGCTATCAATAGTATTTTTTTACCATCGATACTTCTATAGTGATTCAGCTATCGATAGTATCGATAGTGCCATCGATAGTTCTGCATCACTAGAACATACTCATGAAAAGGAAATTCACGGAAGAATAAGGGTGGGCTGGAGCGCATGCGGCAGACACTCCCAAATAATGACAGGCTACTTCCGCTGTCCCTAAAGCGAGAAGTACACAATCACTGAATGTATCGCCAGTTCTAAAATACGGGGCTGAAACTTGGATCACAAGAAAAAAAATATTGAGAGAAAAGGTTATGTATTACGCATCTCGCAATGGAACTGAAAATGGTAGGCGTAACATTGAGAGATCGGAGGACGGCAGAATGGGCCAAGGAGCAAACAGGGGTAGCGGATATGCTAGTTGACATCAAGCGAAATAAATTGACCTTGGTTGTCCTCGTAATGCGTAGGGCAGACAACCTCTGGTAAGTTATAGAGCAGCAGAACGGTTAGCAAGGGATGAGAAACGCAGTCGAGGACGGGAACGAGTTATACGCAGTGACGAAATGAAGATGTTCGCAAGGATGAAATGGAATCAACTCGCACAAGATAGGGTAGGCTTTGAGTTCATTGGGAGAGGCCTTCGTCCTCCAGTGGACCTAAGATAGGCGGACCAATATGATGACGACTTGATCATGCATAGTTCTCCAGAATTATAAGTACAGCTTCACAACTAATTCATGGCTGCGAACGCACTTCAACCGCTTGCGCACGCTGCCCTGTGCTACAAGGTACCTAAGCTACCGTTAGTCATGCCTTGTTCTTTAATCCTTGCTTTGTTTTTTATTGTCATATTCTAACTGGCCAAGTCAGTGATACACAAACATAGTAAGTCGGCAAACGTGGACAGATGACCGAACACCGCATATACGTCTAATAACATGGTGTACAAGCTTTTGCTAAACTTAGCTAGGGCGCCGCACATATCCAACGGAGGCGGCTATCTGCACAGCAACTTAGCCGACATGTTCAGCGCAAAAAAGGAACACGAAAACACAAGGAAGTGCACGACACAAGCGCTGTTTTTTTTTAAATGCGAATGCATTTCTTAGTCGGGCTATGTAAGGCATCCGGCGTTGTCCGCGCGTCTCTCCGCTCTCACTCCCTCTCCCATAGCAACAGCTGCGGACGCGCGCGCTTATCCTCGCCCCTAGCAACCGGAGCAGGTGGTGCGGGCGGAGTAGCGGAGAGTGAGTGGAGAGGAGGAGTGCACTCTGGCGTGTGTGGAGAGAGTGTAGGAGAGGGTTGGTGCAGTGCCTCGCCGCTCCTTCTCTCGCCGTTCGCTCTCTCTCCTCCCTGCGCCACCGCCTCAATGCAGTGCGTTTAAAACGCACTTGTAGCGTTTGTGCTGCCTTGGCACAGCCTGAAAACAGCGCGTTCTAAACATGTTTGTGCTGCATTGAAGGCGGTGGCAACATCCCTGAGGTGATTACGAACGCACGTAGGAAGCGTTCGTTGAAAGAGGCGCCCAAAAGGGAGACACTTGAGCGCGTCGATGTGTCCAGCTTTACGCCATTAAAATTACTACGCCGTGTACTCTCGGCGCAAGAAATGCATTCGCATTTCCTCCCGATTCCCTTCGGGGAGGTGGGGGCATTTTTTCCCACCACGTCGACCGCGTGCACTTCCTTGTGTTTTCGTGTTTTTTTTTTTTTGGCGCTGAACATGTCGAGTATGCTCCAACTAGCCCAATTTGCCACCTTACTTCAGCTACTTAGCTGCTGCTGGGATGTGTTATGGCAGAAGGCCCGTTATATTATTGCGATAGCAATTATATGGACACCCTCGGTTGATTTTTGCCGTCGCCGTCTGTCGACGCCGTCATGTCCCAGATATGTATATGTATGTATGTATATATATATACAAAAGGCACAAAGAAACATAAAGCAGAAGAAAAAGATTCTGAAGTACCCTACGGCGGATTCGAACAAGCAACCCCTCGCTCCCCAGCGAGCTGCGTTAGACAACTCAGCCACACGCCATGTATGCGCCGGCGAAATAACGGCGAGCTATTTATATACACCATGTACCACTGATGGTAAGCAAATCTCGGAGGAGCGTAACGTGTTTTCTATCAGGCAACGCTCCTAATTTTCTTTCAATTTGAAAACTGCCCTTGAGTTGCGCACGACAAAGTGGCCCCTTTCCGTACCCACTCGAGAGGTGGAAGGAAAATAAAATATGGTTGGTCCCTCCGTCATAGGAATCGGAATAACACGAAAGTAAAGCGTGCCCTTACAGAAGTAACTGAATGTTTACTGTACATTGACAAAAGAGATGATGTACCATGTATGTTGATGTCTGGCAGCTATAGCACCGTTTAATGTGGATGCACCCACTTTGATGATTGGTGGTGCATCTCCATCCCGACGACTAACGTCCATGTTAAATGATTAAACAAACCCTTGTGGTAGCTGTAGTAGTTAACGGTGAAAGCGTAATCAGAGAACGAGGTGTGATAGCCAGAAGAGCGTCGCATATTGGACGCAGAACTTGGTCGCCATCCCGTGGCATGTTAAAATGCGTTTGAAGACCACGGCCGAACTAGAGGGAAACGCAAAGCGCGTCTTGCCGCCCCGTTAACCCGGCCTCGATCTTTCTCGGGGCAATCGCGTGAGCGGGGAACGCGGTGTTACAGCCAGGTGAGGCAGGCGCGCGTCACAGAGCTATTTTTAGTTTGGATTAGCGTGATATAGTGATGCTATGAGCGAGGCCGACGCTTTTACGACGCTTTACGACGCTTGGGCTAAGATCGCCAGCTCGCGGTGCAATAAATAATAATATCTGGGGTTTAACGTCCCAAAACCACGATATGATTATGAGAGACACCGTAGTGGAGGGCTCCGGAAATTTCGACCACCTGGGGTTCTTTAACGTGCACCTAAATCTAAGTACACGGGCCTCAAACATTTTCGCTTCCATCGAAAATGCAGCCGCCGCAGCCAGGATTCGACCCCGCGACCTTCGGGTCAGCAGTCGAGCGCCATAACCACTAGACCACTGTGGCGGGGCAACTCGCGGTGTGTTAAGGCATTGACAAAATTGAACTTCTATTGAAAAGGCGCCGAATGGGACGGACGTGTAACACGTTGCAGGTGCTAATCGCGGAGGCCACAGTAATGACGAATTACTTTACTTTACCGCTCCCAGAGGGCAACATCACCCCGCCGACCGGGAGAGTGGTAGATATAAAAAGCGCGTTTGTAAAGCCTGTAGAGTTTGTGACCGTGCCGCAGTGGATAGCGTGCCCGGCGTCTGTTGATGCGGACCGAGCGGTCGTGGGTTCGATGCCCGTTGACAGAACCTTTTTTTCTTTGCCATCTGATCAGGTAAATTTTTCGACGTTATTTCCGTGACGGAATACGTCACTGAAGCCTTGGTGGACCCCGGCATAAAACACTTTCGTGTTGAAAAGAAAGAACACCGGGAACACCTTCCATCAGACGCCTCCGTGTGGATGGAGACGCCTCCGGTGGATGACTGGTGAGCCAGTTGTATTTGATAGTTCTATATGTGTGACCGTTTTACTTTTTCGAGCTGGTGCTATGTCACTTCGGTTATCGTTATTTTTATTTATTTTTTGTTGTGGATGTATGAACGAGTCACATCTTCAGCGTACATTTTGTTTCTTCTTTGTTCTGCATGGCTAATTAAAAAAAAATTAAGCGCACACTTTCGGACCGTTTTGCACCTGTGCTAAGCCAGCACGGGCCCTAACTAACCTGTGCCACTCCAGCATGGGCCGTAACTAACTAACTAACTAACTAACTAACTAACTAACTAACTAACTAACTAACTAACTAACTAACTAACTAACTAACTAACTAACTAACTAACTAACTAACTAACTAACTAACTAACTAACTAACTAACTAACTAAACTCTTATTGCCTGGTGGCATGGACGCTGGTGGCCAGTATTGTGGGAAAGTGGGTGACACTAATCACACGGTATGGGCATGCCAACTCAATCCTTCTATACCCCCCAACCCAGCCTGACCTGAAAGGACTGGGAGGCGGCCCTACTCGGCTGCCAGGACCTTCCAGCCCAACAAGCCATGGTCCGGCGTGTCAGGACGGCGGCCACAACCAATGGTGTCCCTGACTACGGACTCCACTTAGTACAGTAAAGGAGCTGACCCACTAGGGGCTCCCCTGACTAGGGACTCCACTTAGTACTGTAAAGGAGCTGACCCACTAGGGTTTCCCGAACAACTTTCCTGTAAATAACAGTTTAATAAATGTTTTCCACCGCTACCACCGCCGGCGGCTGCCACACGGCGATGCCCGAGGGGATAAGGTCCCTGGATTTTTTTTCTCCTTTCTTTTAAAGGGGGGGGGGGGATGCGGGGCTAAATGTGAACTTTTGAACCGCTGCATCAATTTTAATGAAAATTTTAGGGATGGCTCAACTTCTTGATATTGGGAGATATACCAATTTTCAGCACCGTAGCATGAATACAAAAAACGTACAGCTGTTGTAATGATCAATAATGTATGCTAACTTATGAAAACTATCATTTCAAAAATAATGAAAATGTACGAGTTATTATTTTAAGTCCTCTAGAAGGTTTATAGTGCAGGATAAGGCCTATCAAGTATTTTTTGTGACTTGTCTGTATAAATGGCATCGCTCTAAAAGCGAAGATTATTATTTTGTGTGTGTGTGTGTGTGTGTGTGTGTGTGTGTGTGTGTGTGTGTGCGTGCGTGCGTGTGTGTGTGTGTGTGTGTGTGTGTGTGTGTGTGTGTGTGTGTGTGTGTGTGTGTGTGTGTGTGTGTGTGTGTGTGTGTGTGTTTGTGTGTGTGTCTACCTTATCTTGTTCCTGACAAAATTTCAGTCTAGAACAACCTTGTAAGCAGCTTTTGGTGAAGCAGTTTGAAAATGATAGTTTTCCTATCAATAAATGATAGGTTCCTTTCCCCCCAAAAATGAGAACTGAGAAAAATGAGTTCACAGATTTCACAACATGCTATTTATTTTGATGGTCAAAAAATTCATCAGAGTGACTTCCTGCATAAATGCGGCCTTCCTCGTCAACATGACACTGTTCTGTGACAATTTCATGTAACCGTCTTCAATTTTTCGAAGTTTTCGTGCTGTGAATGTTGCTCGTGTTGGTCACAAAATGGACCACGTGCTGATCGCAATGAACTCACAGGGAAGCGAGCATAGAAGCTGAGTGGCACACAAACACAGCGGGAGTAACTCAGAATTGGCGCGAAAACAGCGGTGGATGGTCACGTGATACGTTTCCGCCAATTTGAGCTTCAGTTCCAGTTTTCGAGCGACTCTGCTGTCGACGCGCGGCTCGAAATGTGCCTTTTTAAATATATTTATTTGTCCTCTGATGTACTCTCGACAGAAGGCCTTCTGTGACAAAAAAAAGCGCGAGAAACAAACAATCTAACATGGGCATTCGCTTCGCGTTCGGCTTCGTGCCCGCTTTGCAGCCGCGTCTTGAAAGGGGCGTTTCAGAGACGCTCTCCCCAGCAAATTCGATCCACCCTCTCGTAAAACATTTTTTTATTATTCTTTTCTGCCGTACAGATAACAACCAAACTGGGTGAGCTTGTTCTTTAACCCTTTCAGCCCTGAATTTTTTATTTTGGTCGGAGACTTTTTTTGTGCGTGCTTTCTTATTAATTAGGACTTTAGAAGAGCGCAAACGAAATATTGAGCCAGTGGTGCAAGTATTTATGGATTAATAAACATGGAATAAAATGAGGTCATCGGGGCTGAGTGGTTGTGAAATGAGAAAAATGGCTTCTTTATTCCTGGTACTCACTAGAGTACACAAAATCTGAACGAATGTCTTATTTGTCAGTCTGATATTCCTTGAAATAGCTTCGGTACGTCGTCCAGAAAATGGCGCTTACCCACCCCGGCGTCACCCATGAGGATGATGATGATGATGATGTCACTCTACATATGGCTAATACCTACACTGGGGGATTGGCCAAGAATTGTTGATATGAAGTTTTAAAGTTGTAACTAATGACTAAACACAAAAGACAAGCAAACATATGAAAGAACGAGTGCAATAATTATTTCTACATTCAAACCAGACTACTCATCCTAACTAGAAATTAGAATAATGAAATTAAAGTGTTACCGAACGCCTTATTCTTTTTTATTGATTTTTTTTATTGATTCATTGCTACTATTGGAATACCTTTGCAATTAGGAATTTAAAAACGCATTCGTTTTGTTTCATGAAGGAAAGCACTAGCAGCATCAAAAACATTCCTGTGGCTGAAGCCCAAAGCCGAAGCACCGAAGATGACTTCGGTCAAGCTTCGTCTTCTATGTGGTTCCCAGCTCCGCAAACATGCCGCAATTTTGGTGTCAATCGCAGTGGGGATCATTGAAGAATTATACCCCCAAGAATGAGCAGTTTTGGTTAAATTTCCGAGGTGCTAGGGGAAATGTTGTGTGGCGGTGTCAATTGACACCGCCAGGGTCGAAAGGATTAATGAACCATCTATCCAAAACAACTCAAATTTGAAAATGCATACTTTTTTTTTGAAAATCGTGTTTTTCAAATAAATCTATCTTACTACAGGAAAAAAACCAGCATGGTCTCGAATCGCAGCGTCCCAGGCGGTAGGCGGCGGCAGGCATCACTCTTGGTGCCACTAATTTTCCTATATTTTAATTTTTTTTTACTTTAGGTGCCACTGTGACCATGACCGCGACGCCTGCGCTCAGCCCGCTGCCGAGTGGTCATAATTTGGGCGACTAGCCAAATTTAGCCAACAGTCAGTCAATATTATTCATGGCTGATAGTATGCCCATAAATACACTAGCCAGTTGGGGAAGGCCTCTACCAAGGAGGCTAAAAAAACAACCTCCTTGGTCTCTACTAAAGTCCTTATAGATTTTTTCGACTTCACCCTCTCCTTTACGCCCCTGTACGAGCTCAGACTCGAAGAGCAGCTATGGGCAGTCCAACGGGCCCGCGTCGCAGCAGAGAGACTTGGTCTTTCTGTTCCGACGTGGGAGCGGCCCGCAACGTGCTGGAGCGCGTTCCGAGGGACCTTGATAAAGTTTATCCATCCATCCATCCATCCATCCATCCATCCATCCATCCATCCATCCATCCATCCATCCATTACCCTCTCCTTCAAACACCTTTAAGGTTTGGTCAGTAATTAAAGCCCGCATTATTGTGGACATTATCAGACCCCGTTAAAAAAAACTGGATGTACGAAGATTACGAAGACCTGGGGTGATTGTCGTGGTGCGAAGCATTGCATGAGTCGTTGCAGCACAATGCGCAGACGCTGGTCTATCTGGTGGCGCCAGTCATGGAGAAAGGCAAAATGTTTTGTTCTTTTTTCCATGCCGCCAATACAAGCCTAGCGAAATCGACACGCGCCACGCGTCCCCGCGCGCTAGCTGGAACCACGGCCGGTCTCGCGCAGCGCGAGGTGCACGCTCCAGACCAGCAGCAGCATTGCTTGAAACTGGTCGACACATCTACGTCGACGGTGCATTCATTCGCGAGACCAGGCACTGGCCAGACTGGTCAGCGGGAGCAGCGCTTGGGTGGAGCCGTATGAAGACCCGACACCTTGACGACATGGCGGCTGAAGGCAAGTGCTCGGAGAGCGATCCTGACGAGGCTGGACCGGCTGTACAGACTCCGGCGTGCCCAGATCCACCAAAGGAAGTGATCAAGCACCCGCTTCAGAATCGCTGGAGCCTGTGGTTCTACAAGAACGACAAAAATCGTAGCTGGGAAGAGAACCTTCTAGAAATCACCTCGTTCGACACGGTGGAGGACTTCTGGACCCTCTACAACAACATAGAGCTCGCAAGTAAGCTTCCCATTGGATGCGACTATTCCCTGTTCAAGTACGGCATCAAGCCCATGTGGGAAGACCACCGCAACAGGCAAGGAGGTCGTTGGCTCTTCAACTTGAGCAAAAGCCAGAGGACAACGGACTTGGATTATTATTGGCTCGAGATTTTGCTGTGCCTGATCGGAGAGGGCTTCGGCGAGTACAGCGACGACGTGAATGGTGCTGTGGTCCAGATTCGCCCCAAGCTTGACAAGATAGCCGTCTGGACTGCTGATGCTCGCCGATCTGATGGGAACATCAAGATTGGGAAGACGTTGAAGGAGAGGTTGAACATGCACCCCCGAATCATTATCCCATACCAGGCCCATGCTGATACTCAGTCAAAACACTGCTCCACAGCAAAGGCTAGATATGAAATGTAAGTGTGGTAGCAAAACCAAGGAACAACAAAACGGCCTGAAAGGAAATGCCAACACAGGTGCTCCAGGGAACTTGCTGGCGCGACGTGTTAAAGTGGAACTGTAATGAAAGACGCTGGCTGCGACATAGAGGAGCAAGGAAAGCAAGGGGAAAAGAAGAAATGTTTTAATGTGAATGCGGAGGACCTGGCAAGCCTGCAGTTATGCCTTCACTGTTTTTTTATTCCTGTTGTGAAAGTTAAATAAAGCTCTGTATTCATGTCATAGGGTCACTCCTTTGCCAGCTGCCGGGCACGTCGGACGTTCGAATTGCGAGCTCCGTCGGAATGGCTTGAGTGGCTCTTAGGGGCCGCGATATTAAATGCGAAGCATTTCTTCGCGAAGCAATGGCACTTTGACCTTGACGAATCCCCGATGTCTTTTGCATGGGCCGCGGCCCTCTGTGGTTTCCGGAAGTTGCTTTGAGGTGCGCGGATAACAAGCAGCGGTAACCTAGTTCCATGATTGATGCGGCGCTAAAGACGAAGACGAAAGGAACACGAAGTGCACAGTACACAGAGTTCCATTCGTCTTCGTCTTTAGCGCTGCATCAATCATTCACGCATTCCAACTAGCCCAACTTTCCATTCTACTGAACACAGTTTCAGCTGGACGTGGCCAGGCATAAGGCAAGGACAGTCTTTTGTGATGTACGATAGCGGCGGACTACTGCAAGGGCACTGCTCTGAGTGACCTCCCTGACGGCATGGAATAATTAACACGCTTGTAAAAAAAATTTGCCGGGGTCCTTAGATCCCTCCTGAGGGACATCAAAGCGAAAGCCTTTTCACCTTCCTTGTACCTACATTGAACTTTTACTTGATGATGATGATGATTTCCTTCTTGTATGGCTCGTACCCACACTGGGGGATTGGCCAAGAATTATTCACATGAACGGTAAAAATATTTGAGATATTAAATAATGATTCAAAGGAAAAGAAAGTAAAACATATAAAGGAGAGACTGCAATAACTGTGCACTTGTACGATCAGACCAGATAGCTTAATGAATCTTCTTCTTCTTCTCAGTCGATTCTTTTGTTCCTGAGCGAATCAATAGCGGAGCAACGCCTGAGCGCTGCGGAAGCGCACGAACGTATCCGTTTACTTGAAGGAGACCCTTGTAGAGTAGCCAGGTAAAAAAAAAAAATGTTTCTAAAACCTTCATTTTGTGCATGCTGCCATAAATTTCAGGAAGGTGCCTAGAAGAATGTTGTGGGCAGCTCTAACGTAGAGTCGCTGTTGCGACACGGCAAAGAAGTTAATTGAAGCGACTATTATCGAAAAAGAATTGGCGAAGCTTGCACTAAGCCACGCAAGGCTTGACACAGCGAAATTGGACGATTCTGAAGAGTAATCTGGTTGCTTCTGGGTTGTTTCTAGGCCTTATCGAGCTGATGAGGGTTTTTTTCTAAGTTGCTCGTAGGGCGTTGCTAATCTTTTAGCTAGGTGATGCTAGGTTGTTTCTTCATTGATTCTCAGCACAGAGAGATTCTAGTTAAACCACAGACAGTCACAGATGTCCAAACTCCAGAGACAGAAACTAGCGCTGAAACCAAGCGTTCGCACCTCTCATAGATCTACGGGCAGGTAGTGGCGTAGGCCCTCCGTCGCTTCGGGGTTTACTCGCAGCCGCCGTTTCCTTTCCCGTTCCCTATAGTGTTGGGCTAACTGTTACCTTCTTCCTTTTCGGTGGACCAGTGGAGAGTAGAGGGATTCACACCCTATTTCGGTGGCACATACCCGTTTATGATGATGATAGTTTTCTGATAGGCCGCACAAATTTCTGAGGCACATTCCCGTTCCGTAGTGTTGGGTTAACTGTTGCCTTCTTCCTTCCTGTTACGAGTGGACCAGTGGTGAGTAGTTGGATTTACCCAATTTCTGTGGTACATACCCGTTTACGATGACGATAGTTTAGCAATACGATATACAAGGAACGATTTGCTAAACAGCTTCGCTGTTAAAAAAAAAGAGTTGTTTGAAGGCAACATCTTCCTTGCACTCTTCTATCCACACACTGTAACGTTGTGTTAGAAATTATGACCAAATTAAATTACTGTATTTACTCGTTTAACGATCAATGCTGGTCGTTAGCCAATGCTGCCCGCATGCCAGCATTGGCTAACGTTGATTAACTGATGTGCATGTTGCCTAACGTTGTCTAAATAATGGCTAATGTCGGCTATCCGTTGTTATAACAGCAACGCTGTCTTCTTTCACTGTCAATACAATCATGCTTCTTCTACTTTTGCTGAGTTTTATATCGTTACTGTAATCTCGTCTTTTATTGGCATGCACCCCATCCTTCATCACACGATTTTCTCATTGCCTCCTACATTACCTGCCTTCTCTCGACTCATCATGCAGTTGTGTAGAGGCGTGAGGCCCTCCCTTCATCTCTCTAACCAGTGGCGTAGCCAGGGGGTGATCTGGGGGCAGGGGTGTAGGCAGAAGTTTGTTCCGGAGGGGGGTGGCACGTCCTTGATTTGAAGTGGGGGCCGGGAAGGCAGGTGTAGTCGAGTGCCATTTTTGTGCCCTCTATCCCATCGCAGAAAAAAACCCCGGGGGGGGGGGGGGGGAGGCCACACGCCTGGTGTTCCCCTGTCTGGCTACGCCACTATCTGGGGGTTAACACCTCCCCCCCCCCCCGCCCCGTAACCTTCGATATATTTACATTTTGTATGTGTAAAACAAATCTCCTGACGAGGCTAGTTTGAGATAAAATCTTATTTAAGATATTTCAGCGCTACTTTTGACGAGGAGAGGACAAAAAAGTGCATAACAGGACGGGCGCTGTCATGCACTTCTTTGTCCTGACCTCAAAAGTAGCGCTGGAATATTTTAAGTAAGATTGTATGTGTATATATACGCGCACATTCAAAGAATCTCCCCCCCCCCCTCCCTAATAAAATTTCTGGCTACGCCCCTGTCCTTAACACAATGTTACTTGTACCTAGCAACCTTCATGCAACTCAGTGGCGCAGCCAGGGGGACGGTTTGGGTGGTTCAATCCCTTGCCCTCCTCCCCAGAACTATTTACATATTTTTAATTTGCATGTAACGCAAACACACACACGAACGTACAAAAAGGGGGGTCGACCCCCCCCCCCCCCTTCCTAAAATGTTTCTGGCCACGCCCCTGATGTAACCCTACGACTTTCTGTGTCCCGTGACAACGGCGCGTCGGCAGCGACCCAGTTTCGCGCCGCGTCCGCAGCGCGGCGTCGCCGTAGTCGTCCGGAGCCGGCGGCAACGTTTTGAAGCGCGCCCGAGAGGACGCGGCAGCGGGGAGGAAGTTTTAGTTGCTCGTGGCGACTGCGTCTATTCGGTGTTTCGCTGCCGTTGGTGCTGGTTGGTGGTGCGGTCGCTGCTCGCTGCCGACAAGTGCTCCCGCGTGCGCGCGCGCGCGCTCTCTCTACTCCTCGGATCGGAAACTTTGTGTACGCGCTTGTGCCTGCCTCCAAGGGATCGTCCTGATCTTCCCATCGCAACAACTTCGGAGCGTTTTTCTTCCGAGTGCGGTAAGTGGAAAGTGTCTGCTTCTAATCTCGCCGAAAACACGAAACGTGCGCGGAATGAAACTGGAAGCGCGCTGCGCTGGAGAACTTCAATTTCCTTTTTTTTTCTTCTATCTCTTCCGGCGCTCATCCGAAGTTATCCAATAAGTTCTTACATCATTTCCTCGTTTACACGCACGAATTTCCTTTATTTTGTTCAGCCCGTCCTGCAGAAATTTTACACAGCCCTCAAGTGTGGCAACTTGATTTTTCGCCGCGAGTTTCTGGCAAGCCTTGACTCTACGACTCAAGTCATTCGCCGAGAAGAATTGTTGACTCGCCTGTCCTCTCTTCCCGTTCATATAGAAAGACGACAGACAACACTTTCGCTTTGTGGACTCGCGTGGTAGGCTTGTCACCTTTCTTGGTCTGTGCGGCGCTGTCAGGCGCGCTTGGTCGGATGATTGCTTCCGCAATGGCTGCTGCTGCCAAAAGTTCCGCGTCTCTGAGGGCTACATGAATCAGACGGCGAAACAAAAAAGGAGAGAGATAGAGAAGAAAACGAGGCGCCTACAAACAAACAAAATGCATGGCAAAGGTGCAAGCAGCTAGGATCAATTATGCCTCACTCGTGGCACCGACTATTTAAAATTCTAGTGACGGTAAAACCTACCATTTCCGTGCCTACAATGCCACAGAATTTATTGAAAGATGTTTTAGTAATATTTGGTCAAGCCATCACCTATACAGAACTTTTTTACGAAGTTTGTTTAGTAGTAATTATGAACCCAAGCAAATATGATGATTAGTTAATTACATGTTAATGGAAAGGAGAGCAGTGATGTCTGTCAGGCTAATATTGAGGGAGCAGTGCCCTACAGTTCAGACGTAACAATGGCAACGAATGTGTGGGTAAACACAGGCTCGTCGTAAAAGAATTGGCGGATTTAGCCGACGAGCTGCGGACGCCGTCACCGCTTCTTTCTGAAAATGCGTGGACCGACTCATTCGCTTGCTGCTCATCCAAAGCACAGCGTGAATCAAGAACGTGCTGGTTGCTCACTTGATGTGAGCAACAAGTGCTTTTCATTTTTACACCGTCCTCGTGATGGCCAAGTCATCGTTGTTAACGTGTCGTACCTTCGGCCTCATATCCATACTCATCCTCACCCTATAAGGTAAATAAGAATAAATCCCAACCCACAACCTAGAGTTTAACTAACGATAATGCGGTAATGTATACGTGAATTTGAAAGCCGGGAGCTAGCTAACCATCGCGCTATCACGGGTGCTTGCCACTGAGTTCGTGCGCGATTTTCTTCGCAATGAAGGAAGGAGTGCGAGAGGAGAGTGTTTATTTTTGTTCATTTTTATCTCGGAAGCCAAGACTATAAGTGCCGTTGCTTACAAAGACTACGTTGTGTCACATTGAAAAGTTTGTTCTCAAAAACGTCATGCAAAGGCTATACGCACCATTCTTGGAAACGAAATCGCATCCAACCATGATGATGGTGTCTATACTGTCAAGATCCAGCTGCTGCAGGAAACGCCGAAGATCGTGTCACTTTTTTTTTAGTTGATTATCTCGGCGCTTAATGAGCCTTGCGCAGTGGTTAACTCGTTCGTGAGCAATACGTCCACACCTGGCTTAACGCTGCAACGGAATATCCAGTGACTCAGGCAAGAAATAAGGGGGGGGGGGAGAAAATGAGATTTAAATTACTCGGCCATTCACGTATACACGAGGATATAGTACTTTATGAACGTTGGGCTTGTGTTCAGGTTTATTCGAGGCCATCACGGTCTTGTCATTGATTCCGGCTATACCTCTATGCAATCGGCGTGCGTTGCACGTGCTCCGCCGTTAAACCTCGTAAACAGGGCCTTGTTCGATGAATCATCGGGCAGTGTCTTGCTTTTCCTTCAAAGGGTTAGTTGTCCCTGCCTATAGCTTAGTGTGTTGTGTACGTTCAAGCCTCTGTTGCGACTTTCTGGGTAGCTGCAATTTTTTTTCACCGCACATACGAGTCATACGTCAGCCTTCGACTTCTCACCCTCGGCAACATTAATCGCAACACTTCATCAAGATGCCGCTCGTGATCGCGCTGTTCGTTCAAGGCTAACAGCCCCTCGTCGGCGCGACGACTCGGATAGTTTCTCGGAACTCGCAGAAATATATATATATATACTTTTTCGATGAGATCTCGTCATTGCAACTTCGCATTCGCAACTTCGAGTCCTACATAACCGACGCTTTAAGTCTATAGAAGTGGTTGTCTATATTGCAGTATATGTATTCTATTCAATGTCGTTTTCGATCCCGCCTTGTTCACGATACGAAGATGGCGTGAGCCGTTGCCTTGAAGATGTTTCCTGCTGGTAAAAAAATAACAAAAATGTGGGCTTTACGCAAAGCACGCGCGCGTCACAGTCGTTCTGCGCACTTCTATAGAACCGACGCAATCTACCGTAGTTAGAAAAAAAAAAAAAAAAAGGACGTTAAACGGGAAGCGATGCTCGCGAAGGTTACGCAGTGTCAGACATACTAAGGTACACTAGCATCATTCTAAGCTAACGATTTTCAATTAATAAATGAGCCTAGACTAATGCAGACATAATCTGCACAAGCTGCTGTGTTAAAATCGGACATTTCCATATAAAAGGAGACGAAATTCAAATGAAACTGCAATAGTTTCTAAGAATACCGATGATACGAACGCAAATGTTGGTCGATTCACTTGAACCGCATTTTTTTTTTCTGTTCAGGTTCAGTCTAGCGCACATACACACTGCCACGTACTCTCTCATTTCTTCTTAGCGTCTTATCAAGTCAAACTCATTTACGTAGACGCTTATAGCTTTAAGTTAACTGAGACGGACCTCAGTTACTTTTGCATTCAGAACGAGTAGAAATGGAATAGAAAGCCGCGTCTTACGATCGCTGGCCTGTGCAACCGGTTACAAAGGCTTTAAAAAACACGAGTTTCGCAACGAATGAAACTTTATCCTACGCTAACGCATGACCCTTATAATGTAATTTGTATCACTGCGTATGGGTCTATGAAGCTGCTTCAGACTGAAAATATAAACTCGAACCTACGTGTCTGCAGTAGTGATGCAGAACTATCGATGATACTATCGATAGTTCAGTCACTATTGAACTATCGATGGTAAAAAAAAAAAAGAACTATCGGTAGCACTATCGATAATAAGTTTGATAGTACTACCGATAGTATAAAATTAACCGTGCGAACTCATTTCAGCATAAATTTGGTTCCCCAAATGTGTGGAGCAGGAGGAGCAGGCTGAAGGGCTAGAAAGTTGACGTGCTTGAGCTCCTTCACCAGAATTCTCGGCTGACACATGACAATTAAGTTCAATTTTTCAGGTGTAAATACAGGAAACGAGATCGTTACATTTGACGGTACTGTGCGGCTTCAAATTTATATAGCGTTTCGTGATTTCAAAATAAAAATTTCAATAACCAAGCTTGTTAATGGTAAGTTGTAAGTGGTTACTTCTGAATATGAATTATTGATTGATATATTCCGGCATTTTAACTGCTTAACCAATTTTTCTTTTGCCAAAAAATTGCTCATAAATGAACTAAACTAAGTACTGCTGATTGTAGGCTATCGCAAATGCTTTTTGGCAATATCACCGGCCAGCAACAGCATAATTATTCACAGCACTATTGATACCAATGACGGTAGTAATACTACCGACGGTACGATGGATTGCACTATCGATAACGCTATCCATAGTTTATCGATAGTAATACCATCGATAGTTTCGTTACACTATCGATAGTTAAAAAAAATACTATCGATGCTAACGATAGTCGATTTGGCGATAGTTTTGCATCACTAGTCTGCAGGTGTTGCTGCATTTCGGCTTTTCTGCGAATACAGTGCCCTGCAAACTTTTGTGGCTGTATGTACCTCCAACGAATTGTTTTATTGGAACAGGGCAAACAGCTAAGTAATAATAGTCATAATTTGTGGTGTTTTATGCGCCACCTCGGCCGGGATCGAACCCGTCTTTTTCGTGCCAGCAGCCAAGCCCCATAAACACTACACCACCGCGGCGGACGTCACAACTAGGTTATTCATACAAATACTATGAATAGCTTTACCCTTGTACGAATAGAAGTCTTTAGCTGTAGACGGGGTGTCGCTTACTTGTGTTTCTAATGCGGGTCTGTCATTTCTGCGCACTTTGGCTCGAGGTTTGTAAGCATACGCCCACTTCCGTGTATAATAAAAGCTATAAATTTACAGTAAGAATCATTCCATTTTCTCATCTTTCATCTTGGTCCTGCTTCCTCTTCGTACGTACTCGTCCCGTTCGAAGCGCATCTTCGAGCTTGTGACGCAGCCGAAGGCGTGTAGCCTTTTGCGGCGCGGTCTACTCGACTATCGACTGCGTAATCGGCCAGTGGACCACAAAATAAGGAGGCCCGGATCCTGGTGCAGCGGCTCGTCTGACGACGCGTTTCGAGGCCATGAAATAAGCACTGGCGTATGTGAAACTGCTGCGCGCTCTGGGTCGTCGTCGTCACACTCAAATGCGGCGAAGGCTCGCAGGGACAACGTGCTTCCACGAATGCAGCGGTGTTTTTTGTTTTTGTTTTTTCTGTTATATTTTCTCGGCCTTTTATCGGCTATCACTTTTTCCGCATCCGGTTTTATTCTCAGCCGGCACGCGTAGCCCCGGCATCGTTTGCGCGGGATTAGTCTATATAGTTCAGCGCCGGGGTTTGTTCTAGATAGCAAATCAAGCGCTCGGCAGAGGTGTTAACTATTCGCGGCTGGGCTTTGTTATGGAAGCGGAGGAGACCGACCGGGTTGGCGGGTCACACACCGTCGAAACAAAGAGCGTTCCTTCTCTGTTCCGGTCTATTCACACAAAGAGGTCAGCGCGGTACGTGTTTGGTGGAGGTGAGCGTACAAGTTGAGGAGGAGGAGGAGGAGCGAACACTTGCCCTCCCCCTCCCCCTTCTCTATATCTCGCTTAACTGCTAAATCTGGATACAAACAATGAACTAAAGTATGTATAAGAAAGTCATAATAAACGAGGGTTTGTGACACAGTCTCTCTGGGGCGACCCGGTAATAGGTCACGGAAAGAGAAAGCGAAGAAAGAACTCGGGCATGGATGTCGTGTACGCCATCGCGAGAAAGGGAGAAGGAAAGACAGAGTACAAAAAAAAAAGGAAGAAAGAGAGGTGGCAGTGGTTCTGTATAGCAAGGAAAGGGCAAGCCACGAAAATAACTCCGTTGTTGGGTCTTCCCCCTCACTTCCATTTCCGCAAAAAAAAAAAAAAAAAAACGTTTCCTTCACGTCGGGCGATGCCGCAACTTCTTATGAGCTTTCCTGACGACAGGATTCACGCAGATTTGCGAGGGGGGGGGGGATCAACCACTTCGTCTTCAGCGTGGCTCAGGCGGAACGTGTAGTTCGAAAAAAGAAATAAAGGAAATAGAGAAACGAGGAACTGATGATGCCGGTGACGCATTGGCGCGCTCTTCGCTTACGCTTCCGGGCTGCCCGTGTGAGTGTGTGTGGAGGTGCGCGTAACGGTGCGATCGCGCGGTTGCTAGGCGACGGCGGCGGCACGACGCAGGGAACCGTTCACGCTAACGCTTTCTCGCGCTTGTGCGTGCGCTCACTTCGCTCTACAGGAAGAAATTGAGCCGAACGTGTTTGCTTAAAGAAGATAATAGGATGTACAGAAGATAAATTATCGGACTTCCGGCGTACTGGCTAAATTAAGTCCAGTTGCCTTAATCATTCTACAGATTCTGTGGCAAGCTGTCGTAGACGGACTTGTGACAGGCAGGAGCCTGTGATGGCATGACTATAGTCGTGCAGAATAGTTACGTGGCTGTAGGAGCATTGCCCACAAGACAACGTAATAACTCTTTTTCATAGATACCATTCCTTTAATATCATCAGTCGTTCTCAGCTGGCCTATACCCGGTCAAAAAAGAAAGAAAAAAGGGAGGGGGGTGCCATTTGAATCGCTAATAAAGCGCAAAAAAATAATTATAATAATACCACTGGAAATGAAGCGTCGTGCTACCCCGGTCTTGGTGTTGTTGCAGTTCAGTTATTCCAAGATATGTTCGTCTAATGTGGGACAACCTATGACTGGCTTTAACAGTGCCACATGCTCAACAGGTCAGGTGCGTATAAGGCGTAAAGACGGTCCAGAGAGTGGCTGCCCAGGTAGCACAGAGTTGGACTAAATGCAATATTTTTACTACACGTCGATGAGATCTGTAATGAGCTCACCTACGTGATTCTTTATGAGACCACATAAATCAGTATTACCCGAGTAGGTAGTGGCACCACGACGTTTAGTGGCCGTACATTATAGTAGCATCAGAGTGAGTATAGATTCTCTCTGGTAGCATCGGCAGCAACAGTGTATGTGTTACAACCTAGCCTGTGGGCTTCTTACATTTGTACGACCTTCTGTGTCCTGTGGTTTTCTTCGTAGAGAGACCGTTTGAAATGACGTCTTTCGAAGCCCTTACTACTTTTTTCGTTGATCTCCTCTAGCGTATTGCTTTTACCATCAACCCTTCGCAATACTGTAGGTGTGCACGTTTGTCTACCTTTTGTGAAGGCGTTGTTTTTTTGTTTTTTTTCCATCGCAATAACCACACAAGCTTCAAGCGGGCAATACGTTTGCACGATGTTTCGTGAAACGAGCGAGCCCGCAGTACGCGCTACCCATAATAGCAAGCGGAGAAGTTGACGCACGACACCTACTTTTGATGAATGTGCTCGAGGAAACTGTTCTCAGCAGGCGTTCTGCCGACAGCCTCTTCTCAAATAAACGGCGCGCGCAGGAAAAGCGCGACGCGTGTGATGCCAGAGCTCATCCAACTTTCGGAGGCCACGCTCAATAACAACAGCGGCAAAAGGAACGCACACAGGCCAACACACACTCGTGACATAGAGGGCCATCGCATGTACCCCCAAGTACTGATGTCGTCGCGTCGTAGCCGAGAGGCGTGTTTGTTGCTGTGAACCTTCCGAAAACCTGGCATAAATGTGCATCCATGTGTCTCTCATTCGTTCACAACCCTAACAGCTCGAGCTCAGTGTTCTCTTACAGTCAAAACATTTAGAGGACAAATATTGGCGGACATTGGCAACATTGCGAGCGAGGTCTTAATAGTGAGTGTGATTTGAACGTCTTCTATGGGAAAACATGGAACAGTAATTCGGCAACGATAAATGCGGTCTTTCTGGGAACGTGATTTTTATGGTACCGTCGACCATCGAGAAGAGATGAGTGTTCGTGGTTGATACGCGGTACGCATCTGAAACTTGATGTTGGAGAAAGTTTTCCGATAATCGGGGGTGCCCTCAAGCCTCTCTCTTTCAGCCCCCTCCTCCTCCCTCCGCTTCCACCCATTAATACAGAAGAAGCGTACATCACTTCCAAAAAACGAGACCCAAATCAGCGGTCGTGCCCAAATGCACGAAAAGGCTCAAAATCTACCCCGAAGCACATTCTCCGTGCGTCAATTGAGTGCGTATACATGCGAGATGGGCACGTAAAAAGGACCATTCTCACGCTTCCAAATCGGTGTATACGCATCTTGGAAATCGGTCGTTTATAGCAACTTCGAAGTCCGCGATGACTCCTTCGCGTGAGCGCTTTTTTCCCGAGGGCGCCTCATGCTGTTGCGGTGAACAACCGCTCGTTTGTGATGCTGACGCACTCCGTTCGTGCGGATACTCGCCGCGCATTCGCCTTCCTCAGCGATCATTCACTACGCGTTCCTCGAATCGGACCTGCGAGTGTGCAGCGTACTAGCACAGAATCCGCAGCGTATATATGATCATGTCGTTGAGTTGCGACGGGCGATCAACTCCGTTCGGCGGACTGGAAGGCACCGTTAATTCGATGCAGGGCTGCGGACTTGGTATGCTGTTGCGATGCACTTCGTTCTATTAGATTCTTTCCTTGTCATGCATCGCTCGTGACCGGTTGACACTCGTGATAACGTAGGCAGAGCCACTGCTCGGGAGCGTTGACCAAGCGTGAAAAGGAAAGTGAAGTAGAATTGTTGATCTATAAATTATACATAGAACGGTATCTTTACCGTATCCCTGATCGAGATTGATCCACACCTTGGGCACGTACGATGTCGACACAAATTCCATGGACGAACAGAAATACATGACCGATGAAAAAAAAGAAAATGTGTGGAGAGCTGGTTTGGAGCTGTCAAGACGCTTTTACTTTTGCAAGAAAAGTGATTTGCCTCTTAAAAGAATGTGCCGATGGTTATGCGTGTAACAAAGACCTTACAGTGAGCGTAAGCATTGGTCTCAGCATGGCCATTAAATCATTAAACATTAAATATCCAATGGTGGAATTCTGCTGAGCAAGGCAAATATTCAAAGCAATATTCGGTAAGTAGTGACCACGCATGTCAATGCCGACCCGTATATATCAGAACGAAGTTCTGATTACTAGCGAACTTAAATCATTACGAACCATGTAAGACCACAGATGACTTTCTGGGCTAACGAGCTGCGAGGCCAGACACCGGAGATATTTCCTTCAGTAGAAGGCCGGTCGCGAATGGCTCAGTACTTCAAAGCACATAGCAAGGACAATCTGTCTGGCGTTCTTTATCGAAGTGGGAACAGTGCCACAAGGGATGATCGGAGGTCTCTTTACATTTGCACTTGGGGCACACAGGTGAATGAGCCATTGAAATGCGATCGCTGTACGAGACCGTGAAGGCTGCCCCTAAATACCGCCCCCCCCCCCCTACTCAACAAGAGCAAAAATGTTTCACGACATGACGCAACGCTGCTGTGCTTACACCAACGAAAGTCGTGCACGATTACATAAAGGAAGCTATCCGATGAAATTGCGTGCCTCCCTCAGACTGCGCGCAGCACAACGGCTGAATGGACTTTCTCGTAACCATCGGCGCTCGCATCGTGACGTTTACGCTACGGATGGTATATAAGTTAAACGTCACGGGGAAAGCCACCTCGCCCTTTTCGAGCGTACGTAAGGAAATGTCCAGCCTTGCGTCTCTTCCCATAGGATAGCGTAGTCATACGCGTCACACACGCGCCACACGATGCTGTCGTAATTGTGTAGAGGCCCTAAAGCAACTTACACGTCACAGCGCGCAAGCTTACGAGTATACGCCAGCAAAACGTACATACGTGTCCGGGTAAGGAAGGGAACGAGTCGAGGAAACGGAGAAAGTGTGATCTTTCTTTTCGACACGCGAATGTGCGGGATGCGCACCCCATTCAATTGGACGCGTTCCAAAAACACTATATACAATAGCATGGAAAATTTGTGTTTCATTTAGCGGGGAAGGTGCCTGGGAAGAAAACGTAGGTGCGGATGCCGACAGCCTAAACAAGGAGAACAACTATGTATTCACTGGAAGAGTGGGTGTCATGCAGGGTATGTGGTGGTAGAGTATTACGACAAATAACAAAAATACTGTTGCCTTTAATATGCTAGCCGTATGTCGCCTTCACAGAGGTGGCGGAGCCGCATTCTCGATGTTTTCCGTTCGTAATTAAGTCGTGTAATTCGTCGGCCGCCTTCGCTAATAATGAGTACCGTCTCAAAATTTGGCCGTTTCTTCTCAGGAACCATTCCAGCGTGTAAGAGCTATTCATTAACACGGGCCTTAGTTTTCATGCCAATAGTAACGCACTAATTATTGTGACCCTTTCTTTTTAAATCCACCGTTAGTTATTACGTCGAATTGTCCGTTGCACATACCGGAGCCCTTATGTAACACACCTGATAAAGGGGTCTTTAAACTGACCTGATCTGACATGAATACCATCGAATATAAACAGGACTCGTAAAGTATATTGCGCACGTTGCGCACACTTTGTACAGTCTACGAGTGCGCAATCCAAACAAACCGGAGCGATAACTTTTTATATGTTTTACTTTCCGGAAAACCGCGTTCTGTTTGTTACCCGTATGTATAGTCGAGGTCGCGTTCCGTTCATACCACCTGCACAGGTTGGCGTTGCTCGCGTGCATAGCGCATACTGTGTGTCTGTTGCACGCGCGTTTATACGGCTCAAAACAAAACAAGTATACAAGTTTGGGGTGAGTCCTTCCGGCAGGACAGTTTATGAAACATTCCCGAACAGAGGAAGGCCATCATCCTGTTCGTGCTTACCGCATGTGTGCGTCTACCTATATTTTTACGGCTCGGAGTTCTGTCATGCAAACAGCCAGCGAAAGCGGTACGACGCGAATGTTCATTGCCACGCCACACGGAACAAAAATACCTGCTCACGTCGTCGTCGCGCGCAAAGCGATATAAGGTTATTTCGCATTCGCTTGCTGTTCCCGTTTCCGTTCTTCGTCGTGCTGTGCATTCGCAGGCACGCACGTTGTATCTCTCCTTCTACCGCATAAGCTTGTATACACGCAGGCGCAAAACTTATCACACGTGGGCATCCGACCAAACGTACAACAGATGTGGGAATCTCTCGAGTATACAGAGGAGCATTCTGACTGATATTTTTCAGCATCCATCAAAACTTTCGAGGACTGGACAACGCACACCGACGGCGATACTTCTTGCTGGCATGCTGCTCAAGCCATGGCACTTGTATCCCTCTGCGCAAGACGGGTCGAGAAGATGCTGCCTCATTGCGAGACGAGAATCTATCGCTCTTAGCGATCACTTCAAACACACGGTGTCTTTTGTTGTGAACAACAACACCGACGACGACGACGACGACAATGTCCCGAGCAAACATTTTCTGATAGTTTGCGTCCTACCTCTTTTAATTATAAATGTGTGTGCAGGAGAGGCTGACACAATGTGTGACGTTTTTCTCTCTTAGGCAGAGAGTGCATAGAAAAAAAATAGTTCGGAAGCAAACAAAAGAACAAAAAAGGTAGACACAGTAAACAGCGAATATTTCCCGTCTCTGGCACACGCGAACAAGCAAGATAAAACAGGTCGAAATTCACAGACGCTTACTTCACACGAAGTTCAATCTAGCTTATTGTATGTAACTAAGCAAAAAGTTTGCAATGTAGCAGTCACTTGAGCTTCACCGAGTATTCCACTCTACAATACAGTATATGCCAGGCTGCAGCATGATCAATAGCAATGGGACCTTCACGCATCCCACAAACTGCGCCATAAGGTGTTCTAATAATGTTCCCCAACTGCTGACGCTTAGACCCCCCCCCCCCATGCGTTCATCGGTGGCCGCCATAAATTTCATGCTATTCTAGTTCCATAGTTGAATACGGCCCCAATATTCGTCTTCTTCTTTTTATTGCTATTATTATAACTTGTCATTATTATTATTATTATTATTATTATTATTATTATTATTATTATTATTATTATTATTATTATTATTATTATTATTATCATTATTATTATTATTATTAGTAGTAGTAGTAGTAGTAGTAGTAGTAGTAGTAGTAGTAGTAGTAGTAGTAGTAAGCATCCGTGCAATCGTCTTCTTCAATCACCATCTGCAAGGCGCAACCCCTCCTTTATAACAAAAAAAAAACACCCCTGGATCGGCGCGAGGATTTGCTGTTAACAACGTATTCTAGTAATGTAAGTACTGTCTGCTGTCTGTGGATACGTATGTACGCGTACTGCAAGGCAACATACCACAGCGCTACCATTACGTGCATCGTGAAATACGAATAGCGGCTGCACACGCATGTCACGTGATATACGAGCACCCTCTGAAAGATCCAAGCCTGGTGAAAAGTCCACCTGACAGCACTTTTTTTGCGCAACAATACCGACGTCATGTGCACCGTATGGCGTACAATGTGATAGCGGAAGGTAACGGATGCCGGTGGAGACAGTGCATAGACCGACCGACGTCTCGAGTTTTCAACTGACACGCCTCATTTCCGAGCCGAATGGAATATGAGTTGCGCATACGGTGGCTGGCAGTGTCACCACTGTGCGCCATGGACACTGAACAAGGTGTACAGTGACATGCGTGGTGTGGTAAGATTTCAGTAATACAATGCTCCCATAGCGGTGTAGTCTGGCACGTCATGGCTATATGTTACCGCTTCCTTCGGAGTGGTGATTATGTAATGTACCTCAAGCGGAAGACTACGTGTCCTTCAGCCATGTTGCCAAGCAAGAACTGTTAGGTCAGAATCTGAGATCAGAAAATCAGACACGACCGCAGACTTGCAATTGCGTGTGCACTTGGCAGCGAACTCTTTCAAGCTGGTTGAGGCATGTATATTACGAGGAAACTCTAATAGCTGGGCGCCAACGATGGTGCCGCCTAATCAGGTATATAAAAAACGCATATATTCTCTTATGAGAGAAGCACAGGACTGATTTCGGAGAAATGCTTTGCCCTTGGGAGGTAAAGATAAGTTCTGTGTGACTATAAGAAGAAGAAGAAAAAATCTGTAAAGAGGGGGTGGGTGCTCGAGCCGACGTTTCGACAAGTGGACTTGTCTTCTTAAAGGCTGGAACTGAGTTCCTCAGCGCTTGTGTGTATATGCTTTGTACCCTCTCCTCCAATCCAAACAAAGGAGGAGGAGAGGGCAGCTGCGGAAGTGGGGGTGTCGGTCGGCTCGAGCACACACACCCTGTTTACGGATTTTTTTTTCATCGCAAGCTTCCATCTTCCACTTCCTGCCGTTTATAGGAAGAAAAAAAAATTTCAGAGCACAACACTTTTCACGGAGATCGCTGTAAATCGGATGACTTATAAAAACAAGAAACTAGAAACACTGAGTTAAGAAACCTGCGACTCTGCACTAGAAACAGATTTAGCTTTTTGCAAACTGTATGCGTTAGAACATTAAAGATGGCAAGTTTGATTTATGAATTCATTATGTTGGTATTATACAATATTTGTGAGGGTTTTACAAAAGCCGCACTCTCTAATTAGTGGTACATTTCAAACGAGTGAATAATACATGAGATCTATTCTATTGTTGTGTATTATTCGGTGCATTTAACAGAATCGTGATATCTTTTTTTCGCTCCTAAAATTCCACGCTTTTAAACAATTTTTATAAATTTGCCGGGCTAAATAAGAAAATATATATTTCCACTAGTCACTACACTAGAACTTCTCCTTTGAAGTACAACCAGTCATTAACTTTAGTGCAGTCGTTGCCGAGAAAGACGATTTATGTGCTATCGCAGAAAGAAACTCCGGCAGGACATGAGACGGGCCAGATTATGCAGTTTCTTTTTTTATTCTTTAATTACAAGGCCTGACTCTAATAACGCGCAACTCCAACACTGTAAACAGAACGCGCATGCCTGCTTTTTCTGAGCTCATCTAACTTGTTGCGTACAAATATCAACGAAATCCATAGTTGAGTACATGGAGACAAGAGATAAGCAGAAATCGCACAGCTGCAGTCGACATTTTCAATTCCACTAAAGCGAGACACTGATATACGCGGAAACTCCGACTGAACACATTTTAAAGTTTAAACGCACCTGCGTCTCAACGAAGCTCCGCTGCGGCGTAATTTGTGAGAATATATATAGAGAATAAATTTCGTCGTTTCAACATTGCGCCTCCTACACACTTCCACCGGTTGCACAGGCGGAGTATTGCCCTTCGAGAGTGGTTCCGTATTGCGTATCGAGGTAGCAAATGTGTCATCGTCGCACCGTGCTGTGTCGCTGTACTGCCATGTTACGTAAACTGCAAGCAGCGTTTGCGAGTTGCAACACTGTACAGATGGAAGGGAGAACAGACACACCTCTTATATACACTTGCCTCAGAATAACGTGTTCACTCTGGTAACCCACGCCTGTCGGTTGGCCTACGTTTATATGTACATAACGTTTGTTGAGATGCCGTTGCCACATTACTGGCTAATTAGACCAACAAACGCCAATACTCTATGTCCGCGCTCGGCAGCTGGAAAGTGAAAGTTCCATTGAGCAGTTCGTGAGGGTTTTTTTATTGACTATTTCATGTTGATATTTCTCGCGTAGAAGCTGAATCGACTGCATTTTCGGCTCGTCTATGCGAGCAGGAAATGAAGTTTTTGCGCGCGCAACGTGAAGCCTAAGCGCGGTCCAAGCCCATCCCACCGATTCGCAAGACGCTTAGTAAAGTTGATAACGTGAATGCAGTCACAGCAGTTTTATTCAGACAGTGAGGCGTACTTGCGGAAATCTTTTTACTAATTCACTTATTCTAGATCAGAAAGGCTTAATAATGTTGAGAGTTGTAGTGCGATTTTTTTATGCGTGTACGTGTGCATCTGTCGCACATTGTGGATATCATTTCGTTCTTCATACTGATTTGAATTAGCGTACAAGCCGTGCTACCAGACAGACCTCTACAGCATCATTGAAGAGCCTCTCGTTGTATCTCTCATGTGACGTATTTCTCAAAGTAACAAACACTATAGCTGCATTTATCCCGTTCAGATGGATTGAAGACTGTACGCAAGCACCACAGAGCGCGTTTCTTCATATCACCAGAGACACGAATTAGCGAGAAAAGACTAATGATTGTCCGGTTGTCACGCTGTTTGTGAGAGCTCGATCTCTGGCACAGCGCCGCGAGCATTCGCAGGAAAGGCGTCGTTACAGAAGACGCTGTATACATTACGCCCAAGTGCAACACGCAGACGATGCGTTCCGGCGCCTTAATTCGCCCTTGTTTGTACGATGCCATAGTAGGAAAAGCCCGTTGGCCTTAGACTGCTGGTCTGCAGAAGCTTGTAGGCATCGAAGGACGCAGTCATCACGCAAACATATGTGTAATAGGGCAAAGGCATAGCACGCTCTCCCAAAATATCACGCGGTCCCTTAAGCATTCCCCTAGGACGACTCAAAGACGAAATCCATGTTCTTATTCTTCCTTTTATTGTTTTTTTTTCTCGGTCGATTTTATTGATATCCCACCCCCACCGAATGCTTTCTGCACCGTGGTTTTGCACTGGCTCCAGGATCGGAGGCGTTGCAAGCTCTCTGCGCCTCAGGTGGTTTAGCAGTGCCTCTAAGATCGGCCCTTCTTTGGCCGAGCGACGTTGTCACGTGATGACGTCATCATATGACGTCACGTTATGTGATGCCATATGATGAACGTCACATAGCGTTATGTGACGTTACGATGACATCACAACCTTAGGTTATCTGTGACGTCATGATGGCGTCACATGAGGAGTCATCACGTGATGAGAATTTCTTGCATCTGCCCGTGTTGGCGCCAACGGTAACTTTTCGCGTTTGATGAGGCATCTAAGGCGTTTGCCTCAATATCTCGGAGCGCAAGTAAAGACGGCGAGCAGGAGGTCTTGGGCGATTCCACGCGAATACAACTGCATGGTCTTACGGCGCTGGTCTCGCTGTTTCAGAAAAACAAGGGCGGCTAAATTATGCATTGCATTGCGCCACGTTACGTAATCAAGCGAAACCAAGTTGAAATGATAGAACACACGCGCTCGCTTGATTCGCGTCGAGTGTTGATTATGCTCTGCGGGGAGACATTGGTCACGTGTTATCTCTGTGCGTCGAGCGTGTCATGCTGCAAGAGAAAGTGAAGGTGCAACAACAAGGAGAGAACTACAGAAGTGCATGCACACAGAGATTGTAGAACGTGTCGTGTGCAAGATCGCGTGCAAGACCGTCTGCAACACCACTATGATAGCTCTCTGCGCCACTATATGTCTACGTGCTTGGCGTAAGTTAAGAAACACTAAAGGCGTCATTTAACGCGTGATTAATTTTTGAAAAGTCCGGTAATTTTATACTTCGGAGCGTGAACAGCTGTCAAGATACCTTTTTCTCTTAGCTTAATGTTAAACTTTACATTCGTCCCATCGCACTGCGTTCATAGAGGGTATATAGATGAAAAGACCTGGGCCCATATTCACAAAAACTTCTTACGCTAATATTGCTCGTAAGAGAGAATGTCAGCCAATCCTGACGCCGGACATATCATTGGCGAACGCGGCTGGCCAATAGTAAGGATCATTTACGAACTAAAAGCTTCATGAATTCGGCCATTGGATCGTAACAGCCACCAGTAAAACATTTCACGTTCGCAGTTGAGATGGTAGAATGGTAGAGGTCAGAATTATTGTAAAAACAAAGAGGAAACTGCTGCATATGAAAACGAACTTGAACTGCATCCAACCAATATTGTGCGCGCTTTATTTTCATTTGGGTACATTACGTCTCCTTTACTACTTTGCAATCAATCAATCAATCAATCAATCAATCAATCAATCAATCAATCAATCAATCAATCAATCAATCAATCAATCAATCAATCAATCAATCAATCAGTCAATCAATCAATCAATCAATCAATCGATCGATCGGTCGTTTCTCGAACGTGCTCAGGAACAACCTTATCGTCTCGGTACTGGCTCACATGTCAAGTAAAAAAGAAATAAACAAAATAATGGCGCCACTAAATACGGGACGTGGTATTAGTAACAGCTGCTTCTGGTGTACCATGCTTTTCACGTTTATTTTGGCTAATTAGACCCAGATCAGTGACGTAATGATTGCGTCGTTTGTTGTGTGGGACGCTAGAGAATCTACAGCACCGAAACTTGTCCACCATACAGAATGCAAAAGAAATATTTTTTATTACCTCACCGCGAGATGCCGTACGGTTCGTCCCAGCTTATTTTTTCCAGGTGCGGTATACTAATAAAAAATTGGGACAGCTGCGCGCTATAGTGGTGCGAAGACCGAGAAAACAGCCGAGCTGGTGGCCTTACCCTCCTTCTCACCCTCATATCACTCCTCCTTACCCTCACTTCCCTTTCCCACCCCTTGCTGTACTACATTATGCCTGGTTATGCTATGCTTTAATCTCTCCCCTCCTCCTTTCTTTCCTCCTTATCCCCACATCACTCCTCCTCACCTTCACTTACCTTTCCCGCACCTTACTGTACTGTACTGCACTGTACTATACTATACTATACTATACTATACTATACTATACTATACTATACTATACTATACTATACTATACTACTTCGATGGAGGCGAAAATGTTTGAGGCCCGTTGTTTGAGGCCCGTGTACTTAGATTTAGGTGCACGTTAAAGAACCCCAGGTGGTCGAAATTTCCGGAGCCCTCCACTAAGGCGTCTCTCATAATCATATCGTGGTTTTGGAACGTTAAACTCTAGATATTATTATTACTATACTAGACTAATAATGCTATACTATGCTATGCTATACTATACTATACTATACTATACTATACTATACTATACTATACTATACTATACTATACTATACTATACTATACTATACTATACTATACTATATGACTATTCCGTGCTTCCACTTCGTTTTGCCCAGATGCGCCCCTTTTGAGAGGTCGCCGGCCACGGACAGAACTCAAGCTTAAACAGCACCGCTGTTGAAACACCACATTCAACGCACGTTTCTTCCTGTCAGTCTTTCTTTGTTTCTGAACTTCCGGTGACGCCCGCCTTTCATGGGCGAGTGCTCATGGCGCTTGAAGATTGGTTCGTTGGAGCCGGCGAGTTTCAAACAAGGCGGACCTGATAAACGAAGCGCCCAACCTGGCGACCAACTTCCCGTCGCTAATAAAAACAAGGCGCGCTATGCCTCTCGGCCGGGTCACGCACACCTTCGCATCGGTTCGCGGCACGAGCGTTTTTAATGCCCGCGTGAATGTCGACCTTGACTCTGCGCGCGAGCACGCGGTAATTGCGATGCCGTGTCGAGAATGGCTCTACACACGCGAACGGGTTGAAACAGCCGGGCGCATCCGTCGCTGGAAGCCTTTCTTTGTTGATGATGCTGCGGCCTGTTTTTATATATGTATATACGTGTACTCAAACAAATAACGTGGGTTTCATTGACGGCCTTATACTTCTGAATGTATGCGAGTTGTATAAAGCGATGTAAAGTCTCCCAGACAGGCCTGGCGGACGTTTTGATAGGTGGATCTACCTCAGTCAAGGCAGCGCCTCCAGGCGTTGGTCATGTTTTAGTTTAAGGATGGCAGTATGGTGTCTCGTGGTGCCACTGGTGATAGTAGCCGCCGAAAGCGCACTCCGGTGACGTCACTTTATTAACGCATCAGGGCTAACATGTCCACGAGCCAATGACCCCTTGTTTTTGCTGAATGCACCACCCCCGCCCCCTCCTTTTTTATTGATTTGATGTAAAGGACATGTTGGCGCACAGATGAGGCGCCGGCTACTCTTTGGCTCTTGAAAGGATCGAACATACAGCACAGCAAATACACAAACATACAGTAGGGCATGGAACGACTTTTCTCTCTTTGGTTTTTGCGCGCGAAGGAGCGACGGAAAATTTTGTGTAATAGCGCCGGAAGAAGGGCATATGTACGTGAAAGAACACATTGTTGGAGACTCCAACACGCAAGAAAGCGCGGCGAATACGACGACCACCCGGGCTTCAAAGCGCCCGGGCCAGGGCGCAAGCGTGGGAAGAGTGCAGCGAGGTCGTGTTGCCGCGTGGTGACGCCGAACAGAAACCCGGGGCTTCTTTTGCGGCGGCATGGAGCAAGGCGCTGGCAATCGTAAACTTTTCGCTATGATTCGCATGATTTGCTACGTCGCTGGATGCTCAGGTGCGCACAACGAAAACGTAATCGCAGTTCTTTAATTATGCGGCGCTGACGGAACAAAGTGGAAACTAGCGAAGTGGTCTCGGCAAAACATTGAATGTTTGTCGCGAACACCGCCTTAGGCGCGTTCGCGACGGGTAAGGCGACGGGTAAGTAAGACATTAAACGAATTTCACAAGTTCTAAAACTTCAACGCTAGAAAAAAAAAGGCACGAACGCATCACGCAGTACGGGCTTAAGCGCTCAGAATCTACGCAAGCCAAAAAGAGCGTGCGGATGACCTGTCTCATACACGTGTGCTAGGAATACCTGTCTGTCCTATCGTCAAGTTGTTAATCCAAGGTATACATAATACATAATGCATCTTGCAGGCGGCACTTCATCACACTGAGAGAGAGAGAGAAATGAACTTTTGACCACGCTCCTTGTACTTCAACCCTAAGGTGGTTGGCCTCCTCAGTCCAGGTAGCCATGGCTCGCTGCCGCCGCCCGAGCCCCGTTCACCAATAGTAGCTGGTTGTCAGGGTCCTGCATCACCGGCAGAGCATCCCACTGGCAGAGCTCACCGGCAGAGCCTCCCACACAAAACAAAAAAAGCAGCACATCTCTCACACTTTGGCAACTGAAGGTCAAAGAAAACATATAATGCCGGGAAAGGTTGTTTACTGCTTGTGAATGCGCATGCAAGACCTTTCTTTCTTGAGTTTCGCGCCAGAACTTCGGCGACGAAGTGAGTCACTTCGACGTAATAAATTTGAAAGTATTTCCTTGCATTTCCTTAGCGCAAATAAATTTACTAAAACTAATTATAGATAGTGCTTTCGTTTTCATTATCATACAAGCTGGCCCTTATTTAACGAAGAAGGAATAACTGGCCTTGGTAGACGCTGTAAATATTTACGACTATAGTTAGTACGTAAAAGCCACGATGACGTCGCCATCTGATTTTTTTCCCTATATGCGTCTTCGCTGGCTATACTAAGTAAATAGCCAATCACCTATTGGCTATTTGCTAATACAGCCTATTTTACTATTACACGCGTCATTGGTGGCTCACCAAACATCTTATTTTTAGTAATAGTGGCCATCTTGGTGTCGCAGAAGCGTAATTTACTGAGCCTACATTAATATTGGTATTACAGCTTGTTCCTTTATTACGGCATTAGACACGGCTATACAAGCGTCGGTTTAATACCCTCCTCTCCATTTTTTTTCTCGAACGTGTTTCGAAGTCTTTATATAGCCCGGACGTTCGATTAAGCCTTCACCATTCACTCTCCTGATTCTACGTTAACCTTGGGTATGCAGCCGATTAAGTGTCCTGTTAAGAAAGCTATTCAGGGCCGCCACGTCGAGTTAGTCTGTCCGACCTTCACCCAGCGCCAAGAACAGCGAACGCGCAGGAGCAAAAATTACGCGAAAGTGACCTCTATATGGCAGACCGCGCTCGTCCAATGCCTGTCTCCCGTTCCACGGCCGCTGTCTCTCCTTTATATCTTTTCGTTACGGGCACAATCTCGTTTTGAACGAGGTAATTCACCTTCGACGGTTGCTGTAGAGCGGCGCAATTTCTAAGCGAGATTATAGACCGAATTCGGTCGTACAAAGGCGAAGCGGCAATGGTTCTTGACGGGAGCCTTGTCTGCAAGCGAACGGCGCGCGAAGAATAAAGGCGAGTAAAATAATTGCAAAGTAAAGCGATGCTCCTTCGTCGTCTGGCTCGGCATATTTCTGCCAAGGAAGCGAATTCAAATAGTTCGGAGAAAGCATTATCAGGAAAACAGAGAGAGAGAGAGAGAAAATAAACATAATTATTTTGAGAATCGAGAGGCGTCCTTAGTCCTGAATGCATTGAGCTTGAGCCGCATCCTGGGTTCTTGCGAACGGCCTTATATATCAGAGGTCGGCTAAGGCATTATCGGACCATTACAGAAACATAATGGGATCAAAGATGACCAACGCTGTTTAACCTGTGTGCAAAAGAGTTAGGGGTTTCAGCGTTTGTAATGCCACTGCCTTTGTTTCTCGGCCAACTTTTCCTATACAGCATACGCGAGTCGCATACGCGCGTTGTACAAGAAGATAAAATAAGTGGCCGGTCGTCTTTGTGGATCAAAGTTCAGTTGTACGGACCAGTTTGGAATGTCAATATTGTCACGACGTCTTCTCTGTTTTCGACGCCCTTTTCTTTGTGTACTTAACCTTCACAATATTTTAGAGCAAGCCGTAATGAGAGACATAGTGTGTGATCTTCGCACCTATAGCTATAGAACTTACTTTGGAGGTTGCTTCAGCTTCGCAGCAATATGAATAAATAAAAAAATCTAGGGGCATAAACGTCCCTTGGCGCACAGTGTTGTCGTTCGTTCAAGAACCTACACCGGTATAAATTATTAAGCGGCCTTCCACTGCATATACACTCTGGTTTCCCTAACAGCTCTGGTTTGGCACGCGTGCAACTTCATCAAACACACAGGAACGCACTTCATTGTGAAGGCCACGAAAAAAAAAGTGAAACTCTCACTGGCTGCTATAGTTCGATAGACCACTAAGCATACGCACATATGGCGAGCCAATTTATGATGTCAAACTGGAATAACTCGTATACAGATGGCTCACAAGTTCTCATTTACGTCCAGCCAATCGATTGGTTTCCTCGTTGCTTTGAATGTTGTATGTCACTCCCAACAGGTACAGCGTGCTCACTTCACTTTCCTCATATCTACATCATAATTAATGCAATACACTTAAAACAGTACAATTAACGTCACCTACACCTTCCTTGGTTTCATTATCGGTTAGTTTTCATTAAGGTTGCATCATATATATATATATATATATATATATATATATATATATATATATATAATATATATATATATATATATATATATATATATATATATATATATATATATCGTTCATAGGACGTTGGAAAACCGCTTCGCGATCACGCAGTTCTCGACTCCGCTCGATTTCGTCTTACCAACGCGCCTCTAAGATCGTTATTTTCTTTTTCCTTAACGTCCTTTTTTCCGATGAGAAGGCCCCAGTGCGGCTGCAGCTTGAGACGCGGCTTCTGTTCTGTCTCGAGTACTCGCTTTCCTGGAATTGGGCAGCTCGCCAACTCGTTAGGCTTGCGCGGCACCGCATTGACGGCCTGTCGTCTCCTTTTATAATTTCCTTTTTTTTTTGCTTTCTTCTTGGCGGTGGCCTTCTACGGACAAGGACGAATGCGAGCTCGCCGGCGCGATTGGTTGCAGTGCGCTCGTGCTAATAGTCGACGCGCTGCGGCTTCTAGTAATTAATTGCGCGTCTTGCTGCCAACCATCGTTGTTGGTTATGCCGTTCAGCGTGTGAAAAACGTGAGTAACGGGGCGTGAGGCTGCGCACCTTCGAACACCGTGTTTGGTCCAACCGTACGCGCTCTTTCTAGCATATCGTCCACTCACATACTTTCGAACGTGTATCCGCACCTTTGCTCGCGATGGCTTATCTATTATTTATTTATTGATATTTCAATTTAATTGCATTCGAACGAACAGAAAGCAGGCTTCCTTTTATAAATATCTCTCTCAAAATAATAAGTACATTACTCATCTGTTACACTTCAGGGCCCGTATTCACAAAAACGTCTTACGCTACAGATTTTCATAAGAGAATATTTCAGCCAATCCCGATGCGGGACATATCATTAGCGAGGCCGGCTGACCAATGGGGAAACACACTTACGAAAGAGAAGTTTTGTGAATTCGGCACCAGCGCTGTAATTTAAGCTTTGCTGTTTGAGATAACCATCAGCAGTATACGCTACACCAAGGGCTTGTTGTTGTTGTTGTTCTTCTTTTTCTTCTTCTTCTTCTTCCTCTTCTTCTTCTTCTTCTTCTTATTATTATTATTATTAGTAGTAGTAGTAGTAGTGGTAGTAGTAGTAGTAGTAGTAGTAGTAGTAGTAGCACCACCACAACCATGGTAGTCGCTGCTGTTGTTTGAGCACCATAATCTTGACCCCGTAAATGACGCGAGTAGAGAAGACAGACAGACAGCTTTCGAGAACACCGCATAAACTGCGCAAACAGGAAATATACGAGCGCAGCTACAATGTCTAAATACAATGTCACATGGTTGCGCGCAGCTGTTCTCTAGTCGTCTTCAGCGCTGCACTGAATTAGCGTAACGTGATGTATGCTATACAGCTATGCAGCGTCGCGCCGACTGTTTTTTTATGGTGACGAAATGATCTGTGTAACCACGAATAGCTCGGTTAAAGCGACGGGGCGTGCCTCTGGGCGATTCGTTCCAACTCACATAAACGCGCGATTACACGGGCACGCATGAATGGAGCCAGCATGACATACTGCGAAGAATACGCGTTTATTCTTAGCTATAGGTTGCTCACTTAGCATGGAAAGGCGGGATTGGATAATTTACTAGTTGGGCAAAAGAACTGTACAAGGCTTGCCGGCAAAGCAAGGTAATAGAAGTGCATAATCCACCTGACTAAGCCATTTGTATACCTCGCTGGGCAATTCAACAGTGTTACTACAAAAACAACAACGTAAAACAAGAGTATATAGTGCAATAGAAAACACCAAACTATTCACAACACACTTATTTTCTACACACTTTCAAATTTCCAATTCTTTGCGAGAGCGCAATTAAGTAATTATTACAACAATGCAAAAAAAAGCAACTGATATTATTGAAGATATCAAACTACTCACAAAACACTTACTTTATACAGACTGCAATTAGGAACCGTTTGCGAAAGTGTATTAAATCATACAACTCTAAAAATATTCTGTTACAAGCGCAAGCTTGTAATAACACCCAACACAATAACACCCAACACAACACAGTAACAGCCCAACGGTTGTTATTGTGCCCGGGGCTAGGCTGCCACTGCAGATATGCATTCCTGTCATGGGGAACGTTTTCAGGTTTAGAGACAGTCTATGAAATTACCAAGATTACCACATAACTACTATACGGTCGCTTTCTTTTAGGGTTACATTTCGCCGGGTTTAAAGATGACACAGATCGGATTGCATGAAGCCTTGCGCCGCACGTGGTTACACGGAGCTTGGCGGCCGTAAGTGCAATTTCTAATTGGCCGACTGCCTTATTTGTTCCGTTAATCATACATCCGGCGACAGGATTAGCTGATATTTGACCTCTCAAGTATTTAGCAAGAACTTTGTGTCAGTTATGCGGGCCCACTGGCGGTGTTCACGAAAAGCTCTTACGTTAGCATAATTCGCAAGAGAACATTCCATCAACACTGCCTCCGAACCATGCACTTTGCCGAGTTCGCCTTTCGGAAATGTTCTTTACTGACCTGAAGCGACAGGTCAGTGGCGAGAGCATTTCCGAAAGGCGATTCGGCCCCGTATCTACTAATACTTCAATCCTAATACTTCCATGGACGCCGCACCGCGTGAAAATGTGTGGTAAACTTTCGAGCGTATTCAAGGAAGAACATGGCTCCAAAAAGAAAACCCGGTCCAGAAGTGCGTACCATTCGTTTCACCATCCGCGTACTGCTGTTTGTTCGCACTTCTTACTTTCTCGCGTTCGTTTCATACACTGATGTTTAAAAATACATTGATGTCATTAATTCTGCCATCAGTTCTCGCTCATTAATTCGTTAATGGGTATGCGCCATAGTTCAATGTCGTCGTCATGATAATCATCGTAAATATTCGCTATTACTTCTTCACATCCCGGCGAGTCCTCGGGAAAAGCTCGTTCTTGCGTAAAAGGGGGAACTGTAGGCAGAATGTCGCGAAAGTCGGATGCATATACTTCAGCCGAGATTACGACATGCCGTAATGAATATTTAACACGATCCTTTAGGCAGGGTTGAGAAATATCCTGAATACGGAGGTGGGTCTTGCAGCATAATACAATACATGCAGAAAGTTCACATGCTAATACAGATGTAAAAAAGAAAAAGAAAAAAAAAAGATCCAGCGACAAAGGAACGGGATAAAACGGTGTTCACAATGGAAACGAAGCAAGAACAAAGTACACAACACACAAACACACACACACACACACACACACACACACACACACACACACACACACACACACACACACACACACACACACACACACCATGGTTCTGGCCCAGGGCAAATAATCTCCCCTTTCTTTCCTTTATTATTACCCATTATTATCCATTATCTGCATATCTGTGCGAAGAGCCAGAAGAAACAGGCTGCCCGCGGTTTATTATTCAAGAGGCACTCGTTGCAAGTAATGCGATACTTCGCCTCCCGCACTTCATCTCCGTGCAACCGATCGCAGGCTGCCCAGCAACCGGCACAAAAAGTATATGCATGTAAAACAAAGTGGCGAAATTCAAGCTGTCCAGCCTGTCTCGCTCGCAAGACTTGGGCACTGTCTTGAGTTCGCAAAATGCATGCTCTCTCTCTCTCTCTCAGCTCTCAGGTGTCTTCCTCGTATGTCGATAGGGACCCCGTAGTATGACGTGGCCGTGACGTCACTAGTGACCGTGGACCACGGGGCAAGACGATGGATGCATAGCGTAGAAACGTTAGCGATGCTCAACCTCGGCTGTCACAAAGGTGTCCAGTTTCGATTGTAGTATGGATACTCGTTTCGCAGTCGCGACCCGCGTCCTTCGCTTGCCTGTATAGGAACGAGATCGTTTCGTCATCGGGTCAGGGTTTCCCGAGGACGAGCCTCTTAATGTTCGAGGCTTTGCCGCGTAGTCATGATAGGCATATACATGACAGGCGTCTCTCGGAGTAGACAGCTGATGTGTCTGGAGAATGGTGTACCGTTTTACCGGGAGGACGTCATTTTGCGAGCGAATCTTTTGTCGCGTTTTTTCTTGTTTCTCAAGTCGGCCGGGATGTCGATGTGTTCAATAGGAGGTATAGCCTCTTAATGACGGCGGAGAGTTACCCGGGATCTCCCAGGTTTGGAGTCAGCGTATATAGCTATTCTGGTCCTCGCGGTCGTGATACTCTGTGTAAGTCATCGGGACTGCTTCCACGACCCGGTAACAAGACGCCGAATCCTCGTAGCTTTTCATGCGCATTTTTACAGAGGGGCAGGTGCCTGTCAGCTGCTTGTTTTGTGCAGCCATCATTTCGGTGCGACATTGCGTTGCGGCAGCTTGCAAATAAGCTGTATATATATATATATATATATATATATATATATATATATATATATATATATATATATATATATATATATATATATATATATATATATATATATATCGCTTCATTATTCCTGCATTGTGACATCCCAATATATCTCGCCGCAAATCACGTACATTTTCCAGTGGTGTTAACGGTTAACGTAAACTTAGCGAAAACGTTAAGTGACTAACATAAACATTCCAATGTTCAGTCCCGCACCTTTGCTGGCTGATGTCTGCTTTTAATTGCGCAGTGTGTGTAAGGATGCTGTAAATAATGGCGGGGCCTAGGAGTGTAGTTTGTATCCTTTGCTTACCAATTCTGCGTGTGTTGTGTGTGTGTGTGTGTGTGTGTGTGTGTGTGTGTGTGTGTGTGTGTGTGTGTGTGTGTGTGTGTGTGTGTGTGTGTGTGTGTGTGTGTGTGTGTGTGTGTGTGTGTGTGTGTGTGTGTGTGTGTGTGTGTGTGTGTGTGTGTGTGTGCGCGCGCGCGCGCGCGTGTGTGTGTGTGTCGTGTTCTTATGTGAAGTGGGGCTGTATTTACGGAAAGAGCTCTTACTCTAGAATAATTCGCGAGAGAATTCAGCACCTTCGGTTGTACCGACGCTACGACTTTCGGCGGCGAAAAGGGAAAAAAATGGCACGAGGAAGTACACAAGCTTCACGCGGCGCAATTCCTAATTTACGAGCGCGTTTTCCAACATTGAGACCAATTGCGCAGTAGCTCCGAAAGTGTATCTCATTAGCGGCCGGTGCACGCAATTTTTCGCTCCATCTTTCCGTGTACATGCACCTCACATAAACCGCGGCGCTCTCGATGCGTGCAGATGCGTGCAATACGCGCACAGCGCACATAACTCGTTGGCATTGCAGTGACGACGGAGTCTGCAGCCCGTAGATTTGTCACACAGTTTGAAAACGGCGTAAAACAAATCACCAAATGGGGAAAAAGAAGCAAACGAAAAATCGTCGTTGTTATTAAGACCACGCGCTACACTTAAGGGGGTCATTAGCCACTCCTCGGGCTTGGTGAGAAAACACATCCTGCGGAAATCAGACACTGCTACGAAGAGCTCAGCCAAATCTTGCCGTCGCGCGTGGCAAGGAGAGCTTCAACGCGGAGCGCGAGCTTGCCGTTTTCTCAGGCGCCCTCTTTTCATAAAGAGGCCTGCGCTCACTCTCTTCGGAGCTGCCGGCAATTGCTTGTTCGGCGTCACACAACTAGCATGCCCTTGGCTAGTAGCCGACATCAATCAAGAGCGGCGTTTGTATCATATGCGCTTCTTGCCACGGGTTGCCGCCATGGGTTGTCGCCACGTGCCGGCGTCGCGCTCCATAATCTGCTGACGTCATTCGGTGATTACTTGGAAAAGAGGTTCAGGACCGCTTTAATCAACGCGCACCCGCCCACTCGGTGGAAGTTTCTTTCTTTCTTTCTTTCTTTCTTTCTTTCTTTCTTTCTTTCTTTCTTTCTTTCTTTCTTTCTTTCTTTCTTTCTTTCTTTCTTTCTTTCTTTCTTTCTTTTCCTTTCTTTTTTTTCTTTGGCCTTTCTTCTCTTTATTTATTTCTTTCTTTTAACTGGAGTTTCTGGAAAATTTGTGCGCCAACCTCACAAAAACAAAGTACTCGACTCTGAAGAGTTCGCCTTCTGTACGTGCGGCGATTGTACGACGCACGCTTTAATCATGTTTCTTTCTCCTTTTTTTTTTTGCGCTGCGAGAAGGACGCATTGAGGAAGTGAATCTCTCTCCGAAAGCAGTGCAGCAAACAGTAGACGTAATAAAATACAAAAAAAAGTCAAATAGCATCGCGAAGGAGCCGAGGGAAACGTAACGGGCGACCGCACACTTCTTGCGTATACAACCAGCAATGCTTTCTCGAGAACCATTTTCCTCGCCCGTCGTGTGCTGCAGCCCACTTCTCCCTTTCCTTCGAGGAAGAGAGCCCGTAGCGCAACTAACGCACGTTCGCTTTCGTCGAGTTCCCCTCGGTTGAGCACTCTTGTTTTCGGCCGCGTATCTAGCCTCTGCGTACTTTCTTTCTTTCTTTCTTTCTTTCTTTCTTTCTTTCTTTCTTTCTTTCTTTCTTTCTTTCTTTCTTTCTTTCTTTCTTTCTTTCTTTCTTTCTTTCTAGTGGTATTCACTTTTGTGTGCCCACCCGTACAATCTCGAGCGAGCCCCGATTGCGCTCGCTGTTCCTGGGTGTTCGGTAAAAACTTTCAGAGCATGTCTTGCCCGGCTCAATCGCTCCCTGGCGGAGTTTCGGCGCGCGCTGTCCGACACGCGATATTTTATTTGCGAACGCTGTGCAGCTTCACTGCAGCGAATATGCAGCTCGTGCGTACCTCTGCATGGGTGCGCGGTCAGCAGTGCATTTATAAATTGAGGGGCGTGCTGAAAGCTATATGTATACGAGGGCTTCAGCGTAGAGGTTCGCGCCATCACGTGACTAGATGATTTGCACTAACCTTGCGTGCGCTTTTGTGATAGGAGTCGGAGGTTCTAATCGTTGCTGTTCAGCAAAAAATAGAAGCGCTGTTGTTTAAATGTACATTCCTCTCGCGTGGGTTCAGGTAAATTTTACACATAGCTATAGCTGCAGAGGCTGCCTTGCAAGCCTCTGCAACTACTCGATCCAAGCACGAAAGCAATCCGAAAGCACGAAAAAATTTGTAATCAGCATACCGCGCGCAAAATGTTCCCCAAGAAGCTGTGCTTTCCGGGAGTAGGACCCCGACTACGCTAGAATTATTTGTAGGACAAAATTTTAGCCAGCCCCGACGCTGGTCATATCAATAACAGAAGTTGTAAAACAACGGCAAATAGCTCTTGCAAAAGGAGAATTTCGTGACTTCGGTTTCAGGATTTCAAGAGAAACACTAGCGGTATACTAAAGAAATCCCGTTTGCTAGTCCCTTTCGCTTTGTCAAGAGTGCCGTCGCAACTGGACCTTCGAAGCGCGTCATCAGCTTTTGCACAAAATAATACGCGACATTGTGCTACTCTGGCCTTCAGCTGCGGTCATTCAGTTCGCGGTTGAAATTAGCAAGCCGCTGTTTCCTACAGAAAAGGGAAGAAGCTGTTCAGGAAATACAATGCTACAAAGATGGGGAAGCAAGAGTATACATAATACGCCTTCCTCTTTGTCCTAGACTTTATAGGTGCTAGAGAACAGGTGTGGATTATGGTGTATTATGGAATAAAGGAAATGGATCGGCATCGCTCCCAAAGTATTGCATCTATGGGCTCGCGTTGCTGCGTTTAAATAGCTCACTGAGTAATTCTCGACATTATCAAGGCATCTCAATGTGAATTCTATGCATGTTACTGCAGATAGAATACAGTCCATTTCATATGGGTTCAATTTAACATTTTCACTTCGGTATACTTCGGGCATTTTCCGATGTTCAGATTACCTTTATTTCGAGCACCTGAGCTTACAAAGTGAAACATTCTGACATGTCGGATAGCTTTCGTTGAATTGACGTCCGCGGCTTCCTCACTCGTCCAAGCGAATATCTCTAGTTTATGCCCAACTCAGGGTTCAGTGGCAGGTATATCTGTGAGTATAGCTGCAGGTATTGTTGCAGGTAGAGTCCAACGAAAACATCCATTTGGCAATCTTTTTTTTTTGCGTTAGTTTGCCCTATGGCATCAATACACATTACACAAAGTTGTGCAACTGTGTTTCCTCCATGAAGTCCACTCCAGGAAGGTCCTACGATTCGGACCGTATATCCATCGCTGCAAGTCAGGCGGCCTGGCGTGCTGAAGCCCCGCACACCGCAGGTGGCATCGACGAGCCGCTTGTAGCCCAGGGCATGTCAAATTCAGCAATCAGGCAAGCATATTCGCTGATTTAAAGAACTTCTAAATGTACGGCCTCGGCAACGGTATTCCGCTGCGGCCCTCTCGTGTATGCAGTTTCTGTGACCTTGTTCAGCGTATGCTCAAACGTTATATAGTCGCTGCTGCTCATCTCTGCGTCTTTACGGGCAATATACAAGTATGTCCTACGCGTATACCAATCGACGCTATCGTTATATGCCGACATGCTGCGTTATTACGTGCGGACACTTTAGCTGCTTGGGGAGCCGGGCGCTCGAGGAAGCTTGGTGCTCGGTCATTACGGATTCCGCGTGTATACCACAGCGTCGTGCTCCACCGAACCCCGACGGAAGGTTGGTAGCCATATAGCCACACCATCGCAGCTCCAGTGTGGAACGACGACGTCCTCCGCCGCACACGCCGACCGTAATGTTGCGCCGGCTGAAAAGTGTGCGCCGTCAAATCGCGTGACTGACACCGCTTTCACGAAGGGTTGAAGGCTCCTTCTCCTTGCTCGCGCCGCAGTGCTGGCTGTTTGCGATTGAGAATGTTGTGAGCTAGACACGTTCGAATTGGTGGGTGTTTACTAGGGGTGTGCGAATATTCGAAAGCTTCGAATATTCGTCGAATATTACATTCGTAATATTCGTATTCGATTCGAAAATCGTGTATTCGAAAAGTTTCGAATATTCGATAACTTCGAACATTCGAAAAAATCGAATATGCGATTCGATTATCATGCATAAAATAACTCGTCTTCCACATTTCTACTGCGCTCGTATAGCCAAAAACGTTGCCGAGAGGAGCGATACACATCGTAAGTACACGGAGGCACGATATCTGCCTGCGACGAGCGCCCCAATACGTATGATTTATTGTTGGTGCATCTCCGACGTGCGGCGCTGTTGGCGATCATGTAACCGTACATTTTCAATATTATGCGGCCGTAACGTGCCGCACTACCACTCGTTCACTATGCGGGACCACTTCTGAAGAAAGACAGTGACCCATGTGACTGGTGGCGGACTGTAGGCACCTGCAGATACCCCAGTCTGGCAAAGCTTTGCCCCATGTACCTCCCTATACCAGCCACTTCTGTTCCAAGCGAGCGTGCCTTTTCAGTGGCAGGGGGGGGGGGGGTCATTACTAGTCATTACTTTCATTGTGCTGTGATATTTGCTTGCGTTGTGATGTGCATTGTGCTAGCCTGGACATTATGTTCTGGAGAGAGCAGTGTATGTTTTGTTGCCAGTCAGGCTGTTAATGTTTTTTTTTTTCAAATAGCTACATGTTAAATAAAATATTGTTACTGTGGAGGCATTTTTCCTTTGATATTCGATATTCGATTCGATATTCGAAGGTGGATATTCGTATTCGATTCGTATTCGAAAAATTTGATATTCGCACACCCCTAGTGTTTACTTCTCAAAACAGCAGCGTACGTGGTTCTGGCGCAAGGCTTGCTGGTGGGCTAGTTGCTTCTGATTTCACACACACACACGCACACACACACACACACACACACACACACACACACACACACACACACACACACACACACACACACACACACGCGCGCGCGCGCGCGCGCACACGCACGCACGTTGACATGAAGTTGTAAGTCAGCGCATGTGTTTATAACCTCCTTGGGCCGAATTCACAAACCTTCTCTTTCGTAAGTGTGCTGTACCATTGGTCAGCCGGCTTCGCTAATATGTCCCGCATCGTGATTGGCTAAAATATTATCTTACGAAAATTTGCAGCGTAAGAACCTCTTGTGAATAACAGACCCCTGTTCGTAAGAGCTTTTTGTGAGTGGTCAGCCGCCACCGGTAATAATGTATTTGCTGTTACTATTGACTGTTCTGTTTTTGTTCTTCCAAATTTGCCTAGCCTAAAAACATCCTCCGGATGCGACCCCAGGCATTCCCTGATGACCTCGCCAGCTGATTCTTATAACTGACATCAGGTAATGACACTGTAAGAAGCGACATATCAGGATTTCGATTATCGGTATCTGAAAGATGCAGTGCTATTACGCTTCGTTTTGCGACGTCGTGCGAATGGCAATCTACGACGTGAACTGTCTGTAGTCGACTGTCCCTTTAGCTGTAGCTTGCACGAGGAAATATCTATACTATTGGCGTTGTTCTTAAAACACGGAAGTTGGCAAGCGTGTTGTGTTCACGTTTGCAGACTTGTGTAATTTTGCCTTAGGCGCAGGTGATGCGTCTCGTCTTCGTCTTACGGAAGCGTGGTCTGGCAGACCACTTACATAACGCGAGGCGTTTCATTTGCCTAAGGAAGCATTCAAACAAGGTGTGCATGGCCTGTGCTCAAAGACGAAGTTTACAGCGCTGTAGCACGTACGTATATAAAGGAGACCTTTGATTTATTCCACACCCTAAGATAAAAAAGAAGGAGTATGTGTGCCTCCTTTCGGTGAGTCCTGACACGCCGCGTATATGACTTTCTTTAAAGGGGCACGTTAACTCTCTTGTGGGTCACACGACTCTTCGAAGAGAGTGAAATGATCTGCAAGGAGAGTTGACGTGTTTCTCTAAAGTCATATGCATGGCAAGCCAGAACTCTAAAAAAAGAGTCAAATGACTCTTTTTTTTTTTTTGAGTGCAGCAAACCCTCCTTTCAGCCTCAAACACTATGCACGTTGTAAGTGTCGCTCACACAACAACCGCTTGCTAGTCCTAAGAATACTGAAGCTCACAGCAAGGTGGGAATGTTCGTAGTGGGCAGCATTGGCTGAACGAGGAATGAATATGCGAATAAATTTTTGAAAAGAGGAGTCGCGTTCGAGGTAACGTTGGCTACGGCAACATTCTTTGTACAGTGACTTGCCAAAATTTTGTTTGCTAGGAAAGTGCTTGAATGCGGGTTGAGCAAAAATGAATCATTAGCAGTGTGTGCGTCGCCCAACCTGGGGCCTCGGTATCAATCGCTGAAAACCGCGATGAGCCTAATTCTACGGTGAAGGCTAAAACCTGCGAGTCGACGTACCATCTGCAGCAGCCTGGGAGGCTGACGACACCTCGGCCCGTCTTCTTTCATTGCCGTCAAACTACGATTGAGAAGAATGACAAAAATAAAAGAAATACAAGAATGGCATGGAGGACGTCGGTACCCTTAATGTGCAGTTATGCTGCATACGTGCCCAGCCGAGCTCGTCCTGACAGGCGAGATAGACAACCGACAGTGATCGCCGAAATAGATACCCTATAGCTGTCTTGCTTCGCATACATTTTCTTTTTTACGTGCGCATGCATTCAATAAGAGCTTATGCCTAAGAGGAAAAGTCTCGGGCCTCTTGCCAATTACGGATTCTCCTCGCCAGCCGCCTCTCGGTGTGGTATATTCCCAGTAGGCCTCAACTTCGCGCGGCTTGGTGAGACTTGTCTGGTTTGGCCGGCACATGTGCATCTCTGACGACATTGAACGCGCGCTATTCAATGCGGCACGTGCGCTACCAAATGCGGATCGCGTTCGATAGCGAATTCAGTGCATCGTAGCAAAGCAAAGGCTACACTCGGCGGAAACGTTTTCTTGAGCATCGTTTCCCGAATATATACGGTAATAATTGTCGATATGGGACCGATATCGCCTGTCACATTCTATTACCTATTAATGTAAAGCACACCGTTCGATCTTTCTATTGTATGTCGTTCTGCGTGAGTACCAGTGTTTTGTTTGCCTCGTCTTTATTCCATACAACAACGCAATAACTCTCGTTTGGAATTGCAAGCTCTGAGAGAAAGTGTAGAAGAGCATTCTCAGATTTCATCGAAATGCAGCATCTTCCATCTCGACGTGGTGTAAACGCCAGGCTGGTTGTGTGCCGTCGCACTGCAAAGCTGGTCAGCTTCACCGCACCGCTCCGCTTCGTCGACCCTGTGATTCTATAATCGCTTATCGACGCGGTGTCTGGGAAAAGCAGTCGGAGTGCGTCAACAAAGCCACTCGGCGAGTGGGATCCGCAGATCGTGGGAAGCAACGAGGTGGTGCGCGCTCCGTTTTATTTTTCCTCGTGCTCTCTGTGTGCAGCAGCGCGCGAGCACGCGGAAAGAATTTGTCGCGCTTCGCTTCGTCGGCGCAATTCTCTCTCCGAGCAGAAATGGTGGACACGCGTGCGCGCAACTGGCGCGCACCTTTCTACCTGTGTTGTCTCTTCGCAGTTAAATTGCTTATCGACAGCCAGATTCGAGTGGCCGCGCAAAAAAGCGAAAGTGTTTACAGAGCGAGCGATGTCATCATCATCAGCCTGACTGCACCCACCGCAGGGCAAAAGCCTCTGCCATGTCCCTCCAATCAACCCGGTCCTGCGCACGTTACAACCCCGAACTTCTTGATCTCCTCTGTCTACCTAACTTTCTGTCTCCCACTCACGCATTTGCCTTCTCTTGGGGTCCAGTGTGTTAGTCTTCAAGACCAGCGGTTATCTTGCCTACGCGCTTCATGCCTTGCCCATGTCGATTTCTTCTTCTTGATTTCGACGAAGATGTCCTTAACACCCGTTTGTTCCCTGACCCACTCTGCTCTTTTCTTGTCCCTTAAGGTTGCACCTATCATTTTCATTTCCATTGCTCGCTGAATAGTCCCAAATCTAAGTCTATTTGTCTTTATTTAAATACATATGTATAAGACAGATCTTGGCAGCCCCAGTCAACGCTGGCTGCATGCTCGTTGTAGGGAATCAAGGTATGCCGCGCAAAGTGAAATTGCAGTCAGTGTTCACTGATATACCATTTTATTGCGATAGCAATTATATGGACAGTCTCGGCTGGATTTTGCCGTCGCCGTCGCCGTCGCCGCCGTCATGCACCGTATATGTATAAGTATGTATATATATATAAAAGCCCCAAAAAAAAGTAATTCAGAAAAATGCTTCCGAAGCGCGGAATCGAACCAGGGACCTCTTCCTCCGCAGCGAGTGGCGCTAGCCACTACACCACGAAAAGCAGATCCTCCACGTAGGTAACGGCGAGCGTTATATACACACCCTTTAGCGCTGGACGGACTCAGAGACGGCTGCGCTTATAAGCGTTTCTTCATTACCAGCGAGATGGCGTTAGGAGCGCGACAGGCGCATTTAAAAGTCGTCGGCGAGATCGCTCGCTTCTTCTTATACTTGCGCAGGGGGAACCTTGCCCTTCCGCTGTCTGCTCGCGCGGTTTTCTTGTGCTGAGGGGAAGAGGGATGTTTCACGCTTTCACCGTGATGTCCGCGCTCATGTTACGGAGCGTACGAAAGCCACTCGAGCTCAAGGGACGCCGCTAAACGAACAAACAGAAGAAGAGCGCGAACTATCAAGTGTCACAGCTCGACACTTGAAGCACGCTAGTTTTTAATTGTGATTAGTAGCTGACTCTTTTCACTTAGGGTGGCGCGCTATGGAATGAGCGCGCACTTTTTTCCCTGCTTATGAAACAGGCGAGTTCGCGCAATTCGTGTGTGAACTCGCACACGAAGTCGCTGTCACTTTCAATCATTCGGTCAAAGCTGTCATTTCTTCAAAAAAATGTCAAACTTCTTTAAGGCCACCGATGAGTAAGTAAAAACACGCTTGTCAACCAGTTCATAATCAACCTGTGTCCCCTGATTTTCTTTTGGACGCACATGCAAACAAACAAAGGAACAAAAAACCCGTGGCTTCATTCTAATACAGGAAACGGTAGGCTGAGATATAAAATTGCACTTTCAATTCATTAGAAATTTTAGGCAAGCAGTTTGTGCTTTACGATCGCTGTCAGAATTAAGCGACTATATATTTAGGCCAAATCACACACACAAAAAAAAAAACATATAAACGTTCTTTTTTCTGCACTAACGTACCGGAAAAGCATCATATACGGAGTGTGTATAAGCTAATGTTAGTCAAGCTTGGAGCAAAGAAAACAAAGAAATAAAAGAGCGAATGCCCTTACAGTGTATGATTGCACGACTTTTACAGTGTTCGGTCACCTCTCCTATCGGTGCGCCAAGGCAATTTTCACACTAACTGTTTATCTTATCACAAAAAAAATTAAACAGAAAGCAGTGTGGGTAGTGTTCGCTGAGGTATATAGGTCACGCACGTCAGTCACGCGAGTTCAAGGGACACCTGTAGAAAAAGCTGTCATTGCTCTCGAATCAAACGTACAGAGCCGAAACTATTTGCCGCAAACGAAAGCTACATTCACCTATTTCCGCAAAAGCAATTTGGACACTGCTAGGTCCATATAGACGTCAGACTCTGCCCAGGCGGCGCTGCGAAAAACACCGCCACCAGCGCCCTCATCGTAGCCCTGGCACTAACTGGGTAGTGCAAAGAGAGCCGCCCGCAAGCGAATGTGCATAGGCCGCAATATAACCCACCTCTTTCGTTGGTGTCGAGGCGCGGTTTCCTGAAAATCAAGGACCTGGAAAGCTTCTTCCGCCAATCCACGCTTCAGAAACAGAGGAAGCTGATCAAAGCGAACTGCGAGTACAATGCAAAATAAGATTTAGTTATTCCCGCGCGCTGCAACTCGCAAGTACAAGCGAGCATCACACGACACCGAGTTCGAGGCAAGCCCTCCGACATCCGTTCTCTAGAGCCTAAATGCGTTAAAATCGGGTATATACGTATGCCACAGCGATAAAGTACCTACATACACGATCAATTTACTTAGCTATGCATCTTACGATCAGTGGTGCAAAACTCGGTTCATCAGGGGCGAATGGCTCCGGCGATTTTCGCCTTTTCAGCTGCATTCTCCCTTAATTCATATCTCGCTTCCTGTGCATTGGAGTGTTTTATTACGCATCCTCAAATGGTCTCTTGATGGTCGTCTTCCGTTTGTATGTGGGGATACGTGCGTGTCCACTTTTGCGGGGTACAACCAAAGGCAAAACCGTGGCCTCCGAGATAGCTACGGCAACCGCGGAGGACACGGGCGAAACAAACCTGAAGGGGGTCACGACCAACATTCTGCGATTTACTTGTATGACGCACGTGGTGTTAGCTAGTTAGAACCAGAACTCTGAGCCTTCAAAACGTACGTACGTCCGCGAAGCTGTGTTGTGACGACCAACTCGTCGTCTCCAGTCTGCCTCTAGCTGCTCACTTCGTGTTACACGACAAGCACCGCGGTCAGAGCCTCTGCTGAGCTTCATAGTCAAGGTTACCACGGTTTTGCATCAGGGCTACGCAAAACAACAGCAGAGCCACACATTCATGCCACCGGCTGTGGAGAACGCGGGTACTTCGCTTACCCAACACGCTCGCAAAGGCCCGTATCCAGCGCTCTCGCCTTTCTTCTTCGTACAACTATGGAAATCGGTAAAACTGAACGTTGTTATTCGGTCTTTTACGTCCGTGGCAATTCACAACGCAAGAGTGCGTCTTTTGCGGAGTTTCTTCGTAGCGTGCGGAGGGCTCTCGTCTGCTGCTGTTTTCGCCGTCGTTCAGGCGAGTGATCCAGCAAGCACTTCACGACGGCTCGGTGGCGCGTCCAACTAGCGGAGAGCAATTCACAGCTCTCGTTCTGAGTGCTAAATGCGCAAACACACGCGATATTAAGCTCAATCGTTGTTTCGCACTCGCTAGTTGCACCTGGTCCCGTAGCAAACTGTGCGAAAGAGTCGGTCTATGCACTACTCAATACTTCTCCGACAGGTGGCGCCACACATCTTAGAAACTCCAGAGTCTGACGTCTATGGCGTCGGAATACACGTTCTCTTTGTTGATGTATTCCAGAACGTAGACACGACAGAAAAATGCAGGGGACAGGAACGATGTTTGGACAGTGTAACTGTTTTGTTTCTTTGACGCGTACTAGATGTTGAAACGAATGTATATAAACTTAAAGGGACACTGAAGAGCAAAACGATTTTTGTCATATAAGTAAAGTGCTCTTTCACGATACCAAAAACACCACGCTTGCTGCGAGAAGACGCTTGGTAAGCGGGAAAACACGCAAAAACAAAATGTGGGTGGCGACGCCACCTTGAAGTTTCCGCACCATTCGCCGTGACGTCACATGTTTTGACGGCGCCTGCTAGGGATCACGTAGTTCCTAATCGGTAAACATGAAGTACATTGTCCTCTGAGGGGGCCATAGACTTCACATACCAAGTTTGGGGTAATTTTGTTGAGCAAATGGCGCCAAAACACGACAAATACACTTTGAAATCCGTGATGTCACGCGGAAAGATTTCGGCGCGAAATTTAAAAATGAAACTTTGAACTTCATTTTCTCCTCTATTAATAAACCTATGATGGCGAGATTAACGACATTACAGTTCTGAGAGTACAATTTATCGATCTAAACCGATTCATTGTTTCTCTTTAGTGTCCCTTTAAGAAAAACGCCTTCCTAATTAAGTCATTGATTTTCGAATATAATGGGCATAGGACGGTCGATTCGTTTGCCTACGAGAACAGACAAGTGTGATCCGAGACACTACGGCAGCTAGGACTGTATTGCGAACTACAAGAGCAGTCATATTCGCGTCCGTGGTTGGTGGAAATAAACAAAGGTAGTGAGACCACAGCAGATTCTTGACTATATCGTTTCCTTCGTACACTCGTTGTTTCGGACAGCTCAATTCGACGCCGTTACAAGCTATTACAATGGGACAAATTAACTCTTATTGACGCTCGACTGAAATGTCAATTTCGTCAGGCTTACGGTTTTTCAGGATTCCTTTTCCCGATTCATTCGGTAAGAAAAATGTGCATTTAAGAGTATCCGCTTAAGCTGAGATGGTGGTAGCGAACGCGCTGCCTGGTAGAATAAGTGTCAAAGCAATGACATACAACCAATACGAAAGAAAAGCTTTGTGGATCCGGCCCCATAATTTTTGTGAATCAACAACTTACACTGATACCAGAGATTTGAAGAATCTTCGAAAAAGACAACGTGCCCGCAGACTTTCACGTTCTTTCCAACGAGAGCATCCCGGTGTCTTCCTGACGCCCTGTGGTTTGAGTTTACTGTGATTCTACACCATTGACAGGCATAGCGCAGCACGGGCACTTAGCGCATGCGTGCAATTGTGGGAAAAAAGAAAGAAAAAAGAAAAGCATGTTTTGCGTGCAGCCCGCATGGAAAGATGTACGATATGTAGTACTTGTGCTTTAACGAGCTTGCCAGCTTTACCCGCAAAAAAAATTTCAGAATGAAGAGAAAGTCAGCAACGGAGTCAAAAGTTCCCAAAGAAATATGCGACGGGGCTCTTTATCGTTTTTTGAACAGATAGTGAATTGCATCCAGAAGAGGACGACGCATATATCTAACGTTAGGTTAGGAGCAGGCACGTGTCACGTAAAACAGAAATGCGAGCTAGTTGAAAGCGCTCGTGTTGTGCACTTTCTTGTCCTTGTCTACTTTGCGCTTCTGTTATACAAGACATGTCACGTGCTGCACGTAAGCGGGAAAGTTGCATCAGCCGTGATGGAGTTTGGGTTCGCAATGCGCATTTATCTGGAAGACACGCTGTTATATGCATATGTGAAAGCACGCGCTCTGAATGTTTCGCCATTCTTGAGAAAGCGTTCTCTAGTCACCGGAGGCTGTCACGTAGACCAGCGGCACATGCTGAACCTGTGCCTGTACTGGTGCTTCGGAGAATTCCCGTCGTGTCGCAAAGGTGCGTTGAAATTGTCGAATATTTGAGTTTGTTTTTGTTGTTGCGTGCGTTCTCGCTTAAGTACACGAAAATCCAATCATGGTCAAGAGATGCTGTTGACATGTCCGAACGTATAATATGGCTGCGAGCCTTGGAGAACAGTTTTTTCTTCACATTTTAATTCGTGTGTATGTGCGTCCGTGTGGACACATGACCTATCCATGCTTGTGTTGTTACTGCAGCTTTGTAACGACTGTTGCTTCCTTTTCTTCCTGATATAGTGAATTGTGGCTGTCTCAGTGTTCTGACATTGTGTTATGAAATGTCGACAGTGCTTTGCATTATCTCTTCCCCCCCCCCCTTTTTTTTTGTTTCTTCTGCTACATACAATGTTCGGACGACTATCCGGGCCAATTTTCTCATATCTTACATTTAATCAATATAATAACGCTCCTGATAGCGCTAGCAATCGTGAGATTGAAACCCTATGTTAACTCTACTTCCTAAGATTCAGAACGCTAGGTATACGCTTTAAAAGCCCAGCGGCTGAGCCAGGTGACGAGCCTTGTTGCTCAAAATGTGAACTTGGAACTTCTTAACGCGCCCTCTGAATTGGTTCATTTGTATATCGGCAGTGACAGATGAGCTGCCAACCGCCGAACACGGTGACAGAGCCAAAAACCGTCATTCACATTAAAACGAAGCAGACGCAGTGAGAATAAGAAGTGTTGTGTAGGCATATTTTACATACGATCTGCAGTGCACACTTAAGAAAGCAGGGAGTCGACACGTAGTTCACGTTCTGTTTCCGGCTGACATTGTGTTAGGAAAGATCAACGAATTCGAAAGATCTGACTGGTGTTATGTCAAGCATATCAATGAGTTCACATGACGTGGTATTGGTGTAGTGTTTATTAGGCTAGTTCTGGCGACTGTCGCTTTCATCCGAGGCCCGCAGTGTGTGGTGTCAGAGATTGTTTGGGCACGAATGTTCGCTGACCGGTGGGGCACCATCTATATAACCTGTCTATACACCGTCGTGATTGGAAATGTACTGCAAAATATGCCGACAATATAGTTTCTATTTAGGCATCAGAACAATGGGGCCTTATTACTGTGACGTGCATGGGCTTATCATAAATAGCAGTGGCGTCGACGAGCCGCTTGTAGCCCAGGGCATGTCCATAAGAGGTGGTTCAGGTCTGCGTCCCGCACCGGCGCAGGACAAAATGGGCAGCTTGAAGTTGTGTCGGTGTAGCCCCACTTAGCGCGGATTGAAGGCGTCACAGCCGCACTCACCTGCCTCACAGCCACCTGCGGCGTGCAGGACTTCAGCACACCAGGCCACCGGACCTGCAGCGATGGATATACGGTCCGAATCGTAGGACCTTCCTGGACTTCATGGAGGAAACACAGCTGCACCATTTTGTGTAATGTGTATTGATGCCACAGGGCGAACTAACGCGAATAAAAAAAAAAATATAGCAGTGCACATATGTTGCGCACAAAATAAATATTCATATCTAAGCACTCATCTTTCGCAATTCTTCGTATGTGTCAGCGATTCACAGGCTTTCGCTGCCTTCCCCTTGAACATGTGCAGACCATTATTATATGTTCCTCCGTTTGTGCCTCCGTTTGTGCATCATTTCGTTTATTAGACGGCGTTTGCGTTGTCCTTCTTGTTGTTCTACTAGTGTCCACGTTTGCGTATCTACCCTTATAAGAGGCAGCAGTCGCAGGAGTGATGGCTGTGACGTAGCAGGAGAAGGTGGTCCCTCTGCTGCGACATGAGAGAAGGCGGGATAAGAATGCATGTTGCTTGCAGGCAGGAAGGTATCCTCCGCCATGAACCACCACCGTACGACATCCACTTGCTTCTACGTCGACTACTACTCACTAACTCTTTAAAACGAAGTTCATGCGGCAGAACGCTGCTGGGATGCTCCTTTACAAATACTGCGTAACAAAGGCCTCCAAACTGCCAAGAGAAGGGTTATTCGATGAAAAAGAGTTGAGCTTTCCTGTGTTTGTAAAAATGTGCTCCTCTCTACACTAACATTCCGTGTCTGGTGCGTAATACTGTTCTGGCATGTGTGCAGAGAAACACTTAACTAGATTCCGTACTAAGAATGCCAGAGTGGTTGCTGGTGCCAGAGGACAGCCTGTCCTTGAATGGTGCTTCTGCAACTACATGTAGCAGTCGTGGCCTCCAGTAAAACGACCGCTGTGCAACCTCTCCACTGCAGGCGGACTATATAGAACGACAAAGCCGTGCGCTTCCGGGAAAATATGACTAGGCTAATTCAGGCACACGTGTTGATTTGGTCACATAAAAAAAAAAAGACGGACACCCGAGCAACCGTATTCATAGGTGGCCCTGAGCACGAATGCGTAACTATGCTTTCGTCAAGCATGTTTTCGCTTTGCTTGTCTTGCGGTATATACGACCGTTTGCATAAGGATTAGTGGTGGCACATAGCGCTGCACTAAAGATAAACGCGGCACTACATGGTACACGGCGGATGACGCAGAGATCCTTACCAGTATTTCTACGACTCTGCGTCGCGACACTTCGCCATAAAGATTCGTGCCTCGGTCACAACGAGCTCGACTGCCTATACGCACTTAGGCCTACACGGCACTTACTGTCACGCTTCACTGCATCGTAGGCAAGATTCCTCCGCTCCGGACGAGCCAATTAACATTCATTTCTGTCATTCTTCGTTCCCATATTACCTTTACTCGGTACATTAGGCCCGCGTGTGTTACAAGAACTAAGACTCGGAAAATGCACGAAATGCGTTTCTCGTCTAATGAGTCGTGACGATGCGCACTGATGTTATGTAACATCGTGCACACGTCCTTACTGTACATTTCCTACATAAGCGAGGGGTTCGCGCTAGCTTACTTGACTGCAGGTGCTCTCATGTAAAGCCTACATTGCATGTGGTTCGGTCTGCTCAAGTCGCGATCGGGTCACTCTCTGGAACAGTGGTTCTCAAGCCGCACGCTGCTTCCTCCAAGCTGATCGACGTTTAAGTTGTAAGTGCTGGCCCCTGCGACACGTGGTCGTCTCTTGGAGTCTCGCTCGTTCAGGTTGCGTGCAGCGTTTTTCTCCGAGCACTATCCTCGCGAGGAACCCGTATAGCGTGGCGTGACACAGAAGCGACACAGCCGTCAATCTGGAAAATCGATGTAGTAAAGCGCATTTTATGTCTAGCTGCGCCGCTTGAAAGGATTTTGCTGGTAACTGGGCTAGAATCACGTTATCCTCGTTCCTCTTGTTTGTCGCCTGCACATGAACAACTTAGCTGCGAAGTTCCGTGGACGCATGAATATAGCTTGAAGAGTACGCACGCGAAATGGTATATATCAGTCCGAGATATTGGCGTCAAACTAGTAAATTACACTTGAATAGCACGGACATACACACGTACCACTCACACATAGATGCTCCCCTCACACACAAACGCACGCGTGCACGCCCCAGCATAGAGGAAGAAGGCCTGTGCAGAATAAGCGTCTTCGCTAAACAATATTGATAAAAAAAGATAGAAAAGATGAAGAGGTGCACCATCCGGCATTTAGACGAGTGTATACGGTTTCGGTGGAAGGGCGATTAGTGTAATGGCCTTTAAGTGGTCCGCTCGCATATATATATATGCGTGCGCTTTTCCTCGTCGTCGACGTTTCCTGGACGTTTCCCCCCGAGTCGGTGAGCTGGCTGTGTGTCAAGAAGGAGTGAACAAACTGAGTTGGCTTAGACTTATAGGAGAAGGAAATTACAGAGGTGTAGTAACATTCCACCGAAAAAAAAAAGAGGAGCTTTATAGCGAATCGCGCTCACCGACCGTTGGCACAGCAGCGCAAGGCGCGCGCAATGCGAGTGCTGAGGAGTGTGGTTCTAGGGCGAACTGTTGCCGCGGCGCGGTGTTGTACGCCGAGGGCCGTGAGTCATGCGGATACGCGAGAAACACGTATAATCCTCAGCAGTGAAGAAACTCGCTCGGACTAAGCGCATTAATACTCCCTTCTCGTTGCCGAGAATGCGTTTTGTTTCTTGGCGCGCCTTCAATTCTCACGCGGTGCCACGTTGTGCGGCGACTTTTTCTGACGCCAACGTTGTCCCACCTGGCATGTTCATGCTGTTGCCGCCTTGTAAGGTAGTTCAGAGCAATCATTTTATGCGGGAGCGGCAGCGTTCACTTCTACCAACTGAACATTGAGATAGAGAGAGAGTGCGAAGGTAATAGGAGAGAGAGAAAGGCGCTATGTTGTGCATTTTAACTTTCCGAAACACACGGCTACAAGAAGAAGCAGAACAGTTTTTAGGAGATGACTTTGAAGAATGTATCCGGTCCGACGGCAAAAATGCAGCGTGGACAACAATGAAGGCAGGATGACAGCGGTTATGACGGCACAATGTCAAGACTGTGGCTAACATGCCTGTCGCACACTTAAAAAAAAAAGAATCTTGTCACCTAAGAGGATTAATTCTCGGCAATAACCTTTAAAGCGATTTTCTTGTCGTGATTCACTTGTCGTGGCCTGCTGTCGGCAACGATGAGTAAGCTGACCAGACATCAGATACAATGTGCTCAGAGCTGGTTAACTGTAGTAGAAAAGTGGGCAAGTTGAAAACCACCCATTGTTTAGCAGCACACAAAGGAACAACGGGGTTTGTTACACCGTTCTTCTTTTATCAATTTTGTTACTTAGTGGGCTGCTACACAATGACAGTTGGTGACACGGTAGACAGATCCTGACGCCAGCGTTTTCCCCTTCGTGGATTTTAACGCGGTTTCTAGCGTGAGCCGATGCTGGAGCCTGGAGACATTCAAACGTCACATCAGCCACGTGCATAACTTTTCTAACCGGAAAAGCTAACCAGGAAATGTTCACAGTTGCATGTCTCAGCATGTGTAGTGTAAAGCTCCTTAGACGGTTTAGCCTTTTCTTCTGTTATGGCGTTTTCTTATGCATGCAGACAGAGCAAGACAGGAAAACCTTTTTTTGCTGACGACAACGACGACGACGACAATGATGGTACGTGATGAATTCACTCTAAAAAAGCTGGGTATGAAAGTTTTTACGGTAATGCCCGTATGACGTAAGCGCTCATGATACATAGATGTGATTGTAAATCTGAATTTATGCGATCCCTAACTAGACACGCTCCAGAAGTGAACCCACTCGATCGCAGAAGCCTGCGAGGTCCTACCTATACAGAGAAATGGCTCCCTGAAATGTCGACTGTCTTCCCAGCTCGCCACGTCTTCGCGTATTGTTATCTGGAGTTAGGTACTGTGTTGTGCATTGTGCCACGGGGTCAGTGTGTTCAAATCCCCCGCGGCCCAACAGAGTGTTGTACGTAGAGCACGAAGGAGTGCGCAGAGACAGCCATTCAGAGAGTACAAATATTATGCACACAGAGCTTGCGACGCACTTATGGCTAAGGTCTGATCACGTGAGCATCGTTTCACTCATCTATGTTCTATATATAGTGAGTGAAGTGTTTTCTATACGTAAAAAAAAAGAAAGGCCATGCTCGTGTGGGCGAAGCGTCTATCACCTTTTGTCCCGAGGATATAGGCCAATTTAGAACACATATGTTTAAAGAAAAAGGAAACGAGAATCTATCACGTTGATTACAGCAGTCCTTGTATTGAGCATCGGTGGAAAATGTGCGGCTGCTCTGGCGACAATAGTCTTTTATTAAACGTTTGGAGTCATGGCGTTCTTCTTCTTTAGTTTCTTTTCATATACATATATATATACTGCGCAGTCGGCAACAAACGCAGCCCTCGGGCGGCGCGGCCTTGGACCCATTCTGCGTCGCGCGATGTCGTTCCCAGAAACATTTCGTTTATGGACATACTATAGCACGAGAGTCACGGGGGCTCATGCGCCGCTCTCATGTTTTTACCATCGCCCGAAGCATCACACGCTTCCGCGGTGCGGTACGTACTTAGGATCGCGTGCTCGGATTACCCCGTTGCAATACTTTCCGACTGGAGCGCGTGCCAGCGGCAAGAATTAGTGTGGATGCGCTGTTGTGGCCCAGATTTGGAACTCTGTTTCTTTTTGTGTGTGTGTGTGAAGTTTCGTGGATGGTATTCTTGAATGCCATTAGGACATAATAACTATCGTATAAAACAATCATTAAGGCTAAGTGTACACTGGAGGATCGAATGTGCATAAGTTATTTGTCTGAAGCTTGGCTTGTAAAAGGCTACCGTGTTTACGCGTGTAATACCAGAACTGCTTAATTTTGGGTAACCGTTAGCTAGTAAGGGCAAGTGTAGGCCACATTTCCCTACGTTCCGCAACTTAGCGCCGGCGTCGACGCAGCACTGATTCACAAAAAAGCTTCGCACGCACCATATAGTTCGCCTTGGATAAGTTTACCGTAGATTTTTTTGTGTAAGAAACGCTATTGTCTCCATGAGCTGTAGTTCAAGAGATATTAAGAAATGAAGAGGCGAGGTGGTCAAGCTGACGCATGCCCGGTTCGCAGCCCTATGCATTCAAATACACAGAATGAAAAAAGTAATACAAAATTAAAAAAAAAATCAGCCAGTTCCACGCCCCGATGACCGTGAGACAGCGAATCAGTAGTGCCGAAAGTCATCATCATCATCATCATTTCGTTATTTATTTATTTATTTACTCACACCTTCCTCTAGTCACGTGACCTGCACGATACCTACTACTACTACTACTACTACTACTACTACTACTACTACTACTACTACTACTACTACTACTGCTGATGCTGCTGCTGCTGCTACTACTATTACTACTACTACTACTACTACTACTACTACTACTACTACTACTACCATTGCTACTACTACTACTACTACTACTACTACTACTACTACTACTACTACTACTACTACTACTACGACTACTACTACCATTGCTACTACTACTACTACTACTACTACTACTACTACTACTACTACTACTACTACTACTACTACTACTACTACCATTGCTGCTACTACTACAACTACGGCGACGGCGACTACGACGACGACGGCACAGTCTATATGCTAAGACGGGTTCGCTGAAATAGAAACAAGAGAGAAACGCGAGGGGTGGTCTCCGAAGGACCTGCGCTAAAGGTTCGGCGTGTGAGGGTTCAAGTTGAGTGGCGCGGTCAGGGCGCGTACGTGCCGTTTGCGCCGCAATATAGGCGCATCGCCCATCGGCCGGCCGACCCACATCTGCCAGCGAACGGCCTCATCGCTACGCCAGTCAACCCGAATGAACGTCTGAATTTAGGAGGAGCGGCCGAAGCCCTGCCTGCCAGCGCCGGCCTGATAGTCTTCCCTCTTTTCCGCCCGTATATTTTTTTGCCCCCCATCGGTTTCATTCCATCTAGCTCGGGGGCTCGTGGCGCGTACTGGGACACATTGGCGTCGGCCAGTCGGGGGGCCGCTCTTCCCCTTCCCATCATCTCGGCCACATCCGCCGCTGCTGCCTCCTCGGCATAGGTGCTGGGCATGCATGCTGCCTACCGCCAGCCACATGCTGGACGCAGCGGCCAGTTGTACGTATCTGGCACAGGATGGAAACTCTTACGTTCACCTTATGAGACCCCCATCACCGTCCACGTCAGCCTCGCCTGACTTTCCTGTCTCCGAAAGGTTTGACCTGACGTGAAATGAAGAGTCAACGCGTTAGCCTTTACTCAACCCTGTAACCGCGCATGCTATATAGCCCGCGGTAACGATTCCACGCATGACGCGCCTGTTACACTGAGAGACATGCGCTTTCTACGTGCGACATTGCCCGTAAGCTCTCTTCGTGTACAGCTTGGATTTGGAACGAATGACTAGAGATTCTCGAGGCAGAGACATTCAGCGAAGAACTCGCGAAGTGTGAGGCACGTAGGCGGATATACCCGCGTGTAATATACTATAGCCGAACGCAAGCGTGCGTACAATAATGCGAAGAAAAATAAGTGGAAATGCGTTCGTGTTGTAAGGGAAGGAATGCGGTGAAAAACGCTCTATTGGTTCGCGTGTTTAGCGGGAGGTCGCTCATCGTGTGGCGGAGGGCAAAGGAACAAGTTGAGACGAGCACCTGCAGGGTTGGTTTGCCGAAGAAGCTTGACTTGTGGGATCAATACTTGAAGCCGGCGGCAGAACATATCACTCGTAAACAAGGCAGCGTCATTAAACCCGTTCTATTTTGACCTTGGCCTTTGTTGAGGTCGACGACAGATCGTCGCCTGTGCCCCCGTGGAGGCGCCTGTATAGTGATTTCACGTAAAATGCAGTACAACGCCTTTAAGTTGAGACTCTGGAAATAGGGATGTCTTTTCTCAGGTTCAGTACGTCACCAAGCCAGTGCACACGATTTGAGTGCACCAATGCGTATCGTACCTGACTACGCAATCTGTAAGAACGGCCTTTCGACCTGCATCAGCTCGATGCTCGTCGCTATAGGCCTGAATGCTGTGCTTTCATGAAGAATCAGCTAACAGGGGCCCAGAATGCATGAACTAACGTTTTAAAAAATCGAAATAATGCTTGTGCGTGCGTGCGTGCGTGCGCGCGCGCGCGCGCGTTTGTGTGTGTGTGTGTGTGTGTGTGGTGTGTGTGTGTGTGTGTGTGTGTGTGTGTGTGTGTGTGTGTGTGTGTGTGTGTGTTTGTGGAAGGAGGGTGAGGTGTAATGGAAAGGAAGTGCTCTCGGTAACTTCACTATATAGTGTTTATATAAAAGACGCTGAGGCGGAACAACGCCGACCTAGCTTAGCAGAGAGCTAGCTTAGTAGAATCGTCCTGGGCTCAAACAATCGTGCGGTCGATTCAAGTAATACTAGACCCGCCAACGGTGCACGGGCACTATGCTGATGCCTTTCGCTCAATCTACGCGTCTCGCAACCACAGTGAATAAAAGAGCCACAATAACGAAGGGCTTGAAGACTGCGAACTGAATAGGATTTTCGGGCCGCGCTCGTTACCGCGGACAGCAGGATCGTGAGCATCGTGACCGGACCACCCGTTAGTGCGCAAAACTGCTTCCGGCAGCCGCCTCATTGCTCCCTATGCACTCAATACATTCTCTACGGGAGAAAGCGACTGTGGAACGCGAGGGTCTCGTGTGTCGGCGAGTGCCTGTCACTCGAATCGACCGCAGCTGTCGTTAGCGCGCTGCACGAGGAGCTATGCTCCTGCCTCGTCCAACAGTCTGGCGACCCCGACATCGGGAATTGACTTTCCTCTCGGAGGTTGTTGTGGAGTTAATGGTGCTACACTTCCTGCCCGTTGACAGGCTCGATACACTTTCCTAGGTGCGAAAATCGATTTCGTTATGCGATACACAGAGGAAAAAAAAACGTTCGTGCGAATCGGACCACTTCTGACTAAACTCATGACGCACTCGTAAGCAGACAGGAACTCTGAAGAAAGTACGTCTTACAAGCATCCAAAAGTTCGTCGTGGTTATAGCTCAAAACTTGGAAATGAGGTCTAACTAATTATACTTTTCCGAAACCATATTTCCATTACTATTAGTAACGATTTTTTTAGATATACCTGCTAATCGTAAGGCATATAATGTAGCGATTCCTCATTGTTCGATTCTATTCTTTTCTCACTGCTCACGACCAGCCAGTCTATGCAACAAAGCCGAGCGGTGCGTCGCTTAATGACCAGACGCAGAAAGAAACAAAATATAACAGAAAGAAACAAAAAAAAAGAATTGGAATACAGTCGTTTCATTCTCCAGGTCATTATGCTTTTAACCAAAGCAATAAACAGCAATCACACGAATTCAGTCACCCTCAGCGGTTCTCGTTCAAGGATAAAAAAAACACCTAAAAAAATAGGCGCCCACGGAGCATCACATGCATATGAAGCATAGAAAACACACATTCTTTGTGGTTACACAGTAACTTAATCCTTTACGCAATAATACATTTGCTACACACCTGAGTTTCTAATCCCTTGTTTCCTTTTGAGAAGTATAGGTATGTGGTTGCATCACCGCATTCGGCTGGATTGTGTGCTATCCTCGAGCAAAGAAGAAGGAAAACACGCATTCCATCTAGTATTAAGTAAGCAGAAAAACACATCAAGCGTTCGGGGAACACAGCGGCCTCATAAGACATAATAAGTGCCTATATCACACCCGTATAGCCGCATGCCACAAACGCGTTTCACCGTTATCACTCTTCACCGCGGAGCCGCGCGGCACGACTCCTCCAGCACCACCTCGCGTTAAATTGTCGCGTTTCTTAGATCGATCAAGGCTTTCGTCTCAGCGGGTACCACCTGCGGCGTTTAACCCTTACAACACCGCCACCACGCTTCTCCGGGAAAACAACGCGATGCGTCACGTCGCCGTCGCCGCATAAGTTTTCCCGTCATGTACGAGTTGGACGGCGAAGCGCGCGTCGTGTTCCCGGCAGCTGCGCGCGCCTGCCGCTTTAACCTTGTAACGTATATAGGTATAAACACACATATAAACTTAAGCGTATAGTATTTATGTTTTGTGGGTCACTGTTATACTGCGGGCCGCCGACGCTGCCGCACGAGCAACAAGGGGCGCGGCAGACACGCTGTATCACGCGACTGGCTCCACACGCCGCTCGGTGCGTGTGTACCATGCGTGGAATATTTTGTTTTTGTCACCAGCAACATGTCGACGCCATCGTCAACGCCTCGTCGCGCGCGCGTCTGGTATCGACGATACGCGGAACCGAAGTTATTGCTCTCTCACCCGATCTGTTCCTATTCATTCTCTCTCTCTCTCTCTCTCTGATCAAATTTAGTCTGTACGCCATCCTCGCCAAAGGTGAGAGAGTATACCAGCGACAGGTCCCGGCGCGTACACACTCGCACCGTGATGCGAATGCGCGCAAGTCCTTGGGCGCTATCAGCCAACTTGCTTGTGCGATTGGCCGCGATAGGCTTGATTTAACAAGACTTCGCAATCGAAAGACCACCCCGAAAAGTAAAGAAAGAAAGAAAGAAGAAAGAAGAAAGAAAGAAAGAAAGAAAGAAAGAAAGAAAGAAAGAAAGAAAGAAAGAAGAAAACGCGGCGGTGCGGTTGAAGCCCTCAGCTGCTTTTAGAAGGAGTTGCGGCGTTATTTTCTTTTCTTAGTGGGCTTAAAGTGCTTTCTTTCTTTTCTTCAATGTCTTTCCCTTACAAAGCAGCCACACTGCAATTAGCATGCAGCACATGTTGTTTCTGTGCGTTACGACTTTATCGGCTGTTCATGGAACCCACGGCGATTGATTTTCCACCGCTGAGTACGTCACGAACGATCCCCGAGTGGCGGAGTTAAAGTGGCCACGTAAAGGGTTCCGGATGTTGCACAGGCTCCCACCGGGCTCCGTACTTTGCAAAGTTCATTGCCTTATCGCATAAATTAATTTTTCATTAAAATTTATTTATGCGACACGCACTGTGTGTAAGTTTGATCGCACTTTTAAGGTAAAGCACTTAATCAGTATTCAAGTGCTCATGGTAGTCTTAGTTGGCCGCGAAGGGACCTAAATACAATATTTGGCTTTTACGTAGAAATCCCCCCAGTACATCCTGGCAAGCTTCAGAGCACAGTAATCTAAATAACAGCTTTTCTTCGAACCAGTGTGTGTTACTAGCGCTTCCCAGGTGGTGTGTATTTGTCGCGACTTGATGACGCAGAGTGTGGTCACCGTGGGGAGCAGAGCATCGTGGCGTTTCGCCACTTGTTGCGTGCATTCTTGCAGCAAGTAACTCGGTCGTAATCTTGCCGCTACATCAGGCAGCACTATGAATCAGCTTGATCAACTTGAGAATGACGTAGACAACAGCGCGGTCGTTTAAATAAACACTGGCGTTTTAAAACGAATGTCGCTTATTATTTTCACGCTTATCAGGCGTTAGACACGTTGTCACAGGGATTGCCCGATTCCCAGCTTAATGCTGCTTATTTATGTAAAAATTGACGACCACATAACTGAGCCATCAGGTGACCAGGATGACTCCGTAGTCCACTATATACAGTCCCCGTCATGGCTTAGAAAATAATGATTAATTGTTGGGGTTCTACGTCCCAACACCACGATATGATTATGAGGGACGCCGTACTGGAAGGCTCCGGAAATTTCGACCACCTGGGGTTCTTTAACATGCACCTAAATATAGGTACACGGGCCTCAAGCATTTTCGCCACCGCCGATAATGCGGCTGCCGCGGCCGGGATTCGATCCCGCGACCTTAGGGTCAGCAGTAGTGATGCAGAACTATCGGTAAATTGACTATCGATAGTATCGATAGTTCTTTTGAAACTATCGATAGTGTAAACAAACTATCGATAGTGCTACTATCGACAAACTATCGATAGTGCAATCAGTAGTACCATCGTTAATATTACTATAGCGATATTACTATATTACTGCCACGCGTGTTTATTCCTTTGTTTTGACGTGTTCGGGTTTCACCCGCAAAGACTGTTAGCAACGTTTGACACAGACCGCGCCGTAATGTGTGAGAAGCTTCACAATTGTTTGAGATCATTCTGTTAAGATTACTCGCCGGACGCGAATAGTCAAGTTTATTCGAGAGCTTACGCGAGCACCAGCGATAACGCTGTAAGGTTTTATGACTGATGTATAAAGGACGACGCGTTCCACCGATGATCAGATTACTCAACGGCTGACGACTGCTCCCGCCGCTATCAGTGCACAGCATATATCGCTTGTATTTTGAGTTTTGATTTTCTGGACACAAGTTCGCCCAAATAAAGAGCTCCGTATTTCCCAGTCTTGCTGTAGCATTCTTCACCGTCACAACCACGTGACAATACTATCGATAGTGGTGTGAATAATGATGCGGTTGCTGGCCGGCCATATTGCCAAAATATTTGTGATAGCCTATTACCAGCTTCGCTTAATTTATGAGCAATTTTTGGCAGAGAAATTAATTATTTCCGCAGTCAAAATGGCGGAATATGTCCATCAATAAATTCGTATCCAAAAGCAACCAGTTACACCTTACAGTTAACTTCTTGGTATTTTTATATTTCTGAAATCATAAAATGCAATATCACTTTGAGCCGCGCAGTCCTACCACATGTAAAGGCATCCTTTCCGCTACAGCTGAGCAGTTTGACTTTATGATCATGTGTCAGCAAAGCACTCTGGTGAAGAACGCAATGATGTCAACTTTCTTGCCCTTCGGCCTGCTCCTCCGGCTCCACTATGTACCACGCGCGCGGAAAACCAAGTTTATTCTGCAGTGAGTCCGCGCTGTTGATTTTGTACTATCGATACTACCATCGAATTTTTTACTATCGATAGCGCTATCGATAGTATTTTTCACCATCGATAGTTCGATAGTGACTCAGCTATCGATAGTATCGATAGTACCATCGATAGTTCTGCATCACTAGTCAGCAGTCGAGCACCATGAGCACTAGACCACCGTGGCGGGTCATGGCTTGAATTGCTTGGGCTTAGAAAAGGTGTGCTTGAATTTCTGACATAATCACAGCATAGTTTAAAAGTAAGACACGAACGCTACCGCGCATGGACCAGCTAGGAATTCCTATTTAGTAGGAACGGACCACTGCGGGCTCCCAATAGATGCGGTTTCAAAGAGCTTAACTTCAAGAACAAACAAACCCAAACAAAACCAAACAAATGGCAAATAAGAACACAGATTCTGCGCATCCATGCCGCACCGCGAGCTTCGGCGGCCGCCTTCTCCGCTCAACCGTGACGGTCTTCAACCGCGAAGCAAGAATGTTTCACAGAGAACCCGAAACGCGGACTCGGCCCACACCGGGAAGCCAAACGACAACGGCGAACAACCACAACGCTGGAAAGTGAGCGCACGCACGAACGCGTGCACATACAAACACATACGCACACTCACACGCACGCACGAACGCGTGCACATACAAACACATACGCACACTCACACAGGTATATGTTCAGGGACCAGAAGCGAAAGGAACGCAAAGGGGGGAGGGAGGATGCCAAAACACGGCACGTGGCCGCTGTTCCAAATAGCCACAACCCTCTGGACAAGCACCTTTCCCTGCGATCTGCTCCGGGCGACCGATGCCCACTTATTTCTCTAGCACTATACTGTATACATCGCCTGGATGCAGCGGCAACGAGGCCGCAACCCTTTTCCCCTCCCTCTTTGTTTATGCGTATTTCTGGTCAGAAACCTCAGCGGCTGCTCGTGCGCGGCGCGCACATATTCACTCTCGGCGTTCTTCGGCTGTCACGGTTTGATGCTCACGTTTCACAACGCGGGGCGGAAGCGGGCCGCTGCTGTTGCTGCTGCTTCGTGTTCACACGCACGCACTCGGCGCGCAACTGTGTAGTTCCGAGGCGAAAAGGCTGGGAGGCCTCGAATGTAAACCGGAAGAAGGCGAAATGAGCGACGCCCCCCTCACAAATACAAATCTGACAGACAAACCGGTCGGCGCGTCAGTTCTTTACGTTCTCGCAGAGCCATGGACCCAGTTGGTTGCGCGAGTACGACTGGCGAAGTGTGGCAAGCGTACGGCGCTGTTTTTCTGTTACTGCTTTGATGTGGTTTGAAAACCAAACGACGGTTTAATTGGTGTGCAGGTTTCAGCGCGAGAACCGTTAACAAGGACAGAGATAACGTGACACGATCTACTTTTCGCGCTGAAATTTCGACATGAGAACGCGCCAACTTGCCCACTTTATCCTTGCTTTTGGTCCGCCGTGGTGGTACAGTTGTGCTCGGCTGCTGACCCGAAGGTCGCGGGTTCGATCCTGGCCGCGGCGTTTGCATTGCGATGGAGGCCAAATAGTAGAGGCCCGCGTACAGTGCGCTGTCAGTGCACGTTAAAGAACACCGGGTCGTCGAAATTTCCGGAGATTTTCACTACGGCTTGCCTCATAATCGTATCGTGGTTTCGGCCCGTACAACCAGAAATATTATCCTTCCTTTTGAATGTTAATCGAGTTGAGCTTCAACATGAAAGTTCTACTTCGTTTTGAATTTAGGAAATTTTTTATTACTATCACTATAGAGGGTTTCTGTGCATATGCGTTGTTCAGATGCGTGCGAACGAACACATTGAAAGTGTTCTTCACGGTTACGTTAAAGGGACACTAAAGAGAAACAATGAATTGGTTTAGATTGATAAAGTGTGCTCAGAGAACTCTTGTGTAGTTTATTTCACCACCATAGGTTTATTATTAGAGGAGAAAACCAAGTTCAAAGTTTCATTTTTAAATTTCGCGCCGAACTTTGTAATTCGTGACGTAAAAGACTTCAAAGAGCATTTAACGTATGTTAGCGCCACTGGCTCGACGATATTTCCACAAACTCGTTATGTCAAGTCTCTGGCCCCATCAGAGGACAATGTGCTTCGATTTAACCGCCGTCAAAAAAATGTGACGTCACGGCAAATGGTGCGGGAATTCCAAGGTGGCGTCGCCACCTGTATTTTCTTTTTGCGCGTTTTCTCGCTTATTAAGCGTCTTCGCGCAGAAAGCGTGGTGTTTTTGGTATCGTGAAAGACTACTTTACTAATGCGAGAAAAATCGTTTTGCTCTTTAGTGTCCCTTTAAAGCAGGCGTTCAGTTGTAATACCCCTCGCATTATTTATTCGCCGGCTGTGCCGCTATATGATAGCTTGTTGGTCAAAAAGGTTGCGGCAAGATTATCTGTTATGTCGAACAAGTGCTGTGGCGTGTGGTTATAACGGACTGTAATCTACAAAGGTGTCAAGAGAACGCACAATTAATTGTTCCGTAGTTAGCTGGTGGTATTTAAAAATGAGAAGCTCAAGTTATGTGAAAACGCAAAGAACCGACTGACGCATTCATCGCAACAGTGACACTCTTCTTGGCGGCCAAGCTTATGCCTCCCTTTCGGTGTCTGCCCACGCCAGTGTGGTTGTGCCAGCGACATCACGTGACAGCCCCTTTGAAGCCCTACGATTGTCACAGATAGGGCCTGTACATATTGTGTCTCTCCGTTTAAGGTGAAGAAACGCCCTCATATACAGACATGTTTGATGCAGCTCTGACAATAATAATTTGTGGTGTTTTACGCCCCAAAACCACTACACGATAATGAGAGACGCCGTAGTGGAGGGCTCCGGAAATTTCGACCACCTGGGGTTCTTTAACCTGCACCTAAATCTAGGTACACGGTCCTCAAACATTTTTGTCTCCATCGAAAATGCGGTCGCCGAGGCTGGGATTCGATCCCGCGACCTTCAGGTCAGCGGTCGAGCACCATAACCACTAGACCACCGTGACAGGTGATGCAGCTCCGAAAGACGAAGACGAAGAAAGCACAGGATGCTGCACCAAACATGTATATATTCCAACTAGCCAAACTTTCCATCCCCATCGCAGTCCTGATATATAGCATGTTGAACAAACATGACTGCAAGCAGAGGTGCGTGTAAGACAACTGTCCTAACAAAAGGTTTGATAAGGACTACGAAACTGCATCCTATAAAGAATAAGATACATTCGCTACTCATTTGCGTTGTTGATGTGACTTCTCACCTCCGTAATCGTTTCCAGTGCTCCCGTAATGATATTCTCTTCTTTCGCAATGCGCATACTAAAAGGCAGGTACAGTAAAGCCCGGACGAGCGAGTGATTCCCGTCCCTGTAATTTACTATGACTAATATATGAACAGACACCAAACAGCTCCCTTTATCTCCCTTTTAAGCTTCGTCCCGCTACGGTCACGTAACATCCGGAAAAAAATTTCGCGGGCTTTCTTTTTCTTGTATTACGTGGTCTAAAATTTCACGGCTCCAAGTCTCAACTTAAGATCGATATCTGTAAGCGAGTATAGGCGGTTTTACTTTCAACACATGGACGTCGCCACCTTGGTCTGCTAGAGGAATGTTTTCTTACGTTTGTATGTCGTGACGTGAAGTCAACAAAGTCATGAAACGTCGAAAGCACGAACCCAACCGTTTTCATGCGTATGCGTTATACCGTATAGCACTGTTCGTTTCGCTGTTAAATATATACAACGGCAAAATTAACAGCCCAATATGGCGGCACCGAAACCCATCCGTAAAATAGTCTATAAGCCTCGTGACGGCTGCATTCTGATAAACACGCCTACGTTGCAAAATCTTGTAACGTACACAGTTTTCTTCCTATCACCGCATACAACTTAGGGGAGTGGTTATCAGTATTCTTTCACGCATTTTACTCTTTCTGTTGTTTTGCTCCCACGGGCACGTCAATCAGCGAGCGGCACCAAGCTTCCTCCTACACTATCGTTGGTATTGCCGGCTTTGGCCGCCTAAGTCACGAAGAACACTTCCTACTTCGTTCTCACTTGCAATGGCGCCGTATTAGATGCTGAAGGTAATTCCGGGTCACGAATGCTCTTTAAAAACCAGTCTCATATGCTGTTTTCTTTCTTCTGTTTTTTTTTTTTTGTATGAGTGACAACGTTAGCCACACGTAAGTACTTTCCGTTGCGTGTGCGTTCCACGCAAGACTGCGAAACGTCGGCGCTTTCCTGCAGGCGTGCTTAGTGGCTATAGACACACTGAAGGCCGTAATCGATTAGAGCGTCGCGTTTTGGCGAAATCTCCAACGATGATTTCATCGAAGCGTTCTTGACCTGAAATGAACGCGGTAAGAGGAAACAGTACGAACTATTTCCAGGGTTACTGAGATTTTACATCCAGTCTTGAACAAGAGACAAGCGCGAGCCGTCATGCGGCTTCGTCTTATAGCTACCTTGGCATCAAGATGCCGTCACTACGCTATGTGCGAACGCTTTTGCAAGATCGACGAGGTGTTCGACCGAGCGAAGACTTATCAGCCTCTCAACGAAGCCAAACTCTGAGCGATGCATACATATATATACGCAACACGAGTCGCGCATGCGTACATGCCCCGCTCCGCCCTTCGCAGGCCTCCTTCGTCCGTCACGTGGGACAGGTCTTGCCCCATCTTCCTGGGGCACTGTGGCTTTCTTTATTTCTTTCTTTCTTTGAGATGAGGTTGTACTGGGAGAGGAGGAGCAGGTGAGGGAAGTACAGAAACTCGGTTAGGGTCAACCTCCGCCGGGACAGCAGGTATAGGGCGGCGAGCGTCGAGAGAAAGAGTAGGGGCGCATCATCCTTCAGTCAAACAAGGCGGCCGAACGAAGGAAGAACACGTCCGAACACTTTCTCCCGCCATCGGATCGGGGTCAACGACACGGCGTGGAACGCCGGCTCGCAGCCTTCGCTCGACGTCTCTTCGCGGTTCTTCGCCGTCGCAGCCGCAGCAGCAGCAGCAGCTGACATGCGATGTTCCTTTCGTTTGGAAAAGAAGCGACAGGGCTGCGAGCTACCAGCGGTAGTCGAGAATGTTCTTTTGCTTTATCTCTAACGTAGCTCAGCTGCGGCGCCCGCTGAGGAAGGAGAAATGAGCAACGGTTGAAGGACGCGCGGGCGCGCTGCCTGTGCAAGTGGCAGTAGAGGCAAGGGCGCGCGCTGGGCCGAAAGTACACACACGCGCGCCTCTTGCTTCGGGCACAGCACGCGTCGGTCGGGCATCAGTACTTCCCTCCTGTCGATCTTCTTTGGCAGCCCAACCGCTTGCCTCCCGACTCCGAGAAGGAGGCCGGAGTCGTCCGAAAAGAAAGCTCGAAGAAGCCGCGCAAACCTATTTGACCTCCTTTTGTTTTTACTCGCTATACGTACAAGACGCGGGAAGAGCCCGCAGAACTTCTGGTGCGTTTTTGTGTACGTCCGGTTGTGTTAAGCGGAGAAGCTGCAGGTTATGCGTTACCGTGCGAGGTATACTAGGAGCCATCTGCAACATTGTGATTACGCATTACTATAGATTGGTATGCTGCGACTGGGCGAAGAAGGGGTAGTCGTGTAACGTTTATGCACAAAGTATCTAGTCTCAGGTAGCCAAGGTTGGTTAAACGTTCCCGTTGACTTTCGTTGTTATCCAAACATGTATTATTACCACCTGTCTGAAGGTCGCCAACTTGCTATCGTAATGGTTCTAGAGGACTTGCGACTTTTGACGGGTCATGTCTTTTGCAAAGGGTGCACTTTTTGAAAGGACAACAGCCCTCATCATTCAACTATAACTTGCTTTCTCGACGACCACACCTGTCCGGCATGTGAGGTTAGAGTTTCAGTCGTTGTCGATGTACACCGACACAGACCGAATTTTGTCGCATATGTCCATCGACAAAGACCTACGAATTATGTTTGTGCCACGAGTGCGCGTTCGCAGCCTCAAGGACAAGGACACAGGGAAGATTACAAAAGGTACTGACCCATTTATCGCTTCTTCTTTGCATGTGACATAAGTTTCTCGCAAAAGTTGCAACACGCAGCCACCGGGCAACACGCCGTTTCATTACATAGCCTCTGTTCACGCGCTCAAGGTTGCGAAAGCAAGTCGTAGCTTCGCAAAGAATGTGTCTCATAGATTATTAGACCCACCGCGCTGCATTCTTGTATAGCGTTGCCCTAACGTGCGCGTGAGAAAGCACGATTATTCAAGTTCATTATTACCTATTGACTCCCATCGGTTGCAATAGATAATCCCGCGTGCACGAGGCGAGGCTCGCACTAGGCCATTGCGGAGCCAGTTTTCATAAGTTGTGCTGTCGCCATCATGTTACAACCCAAAAAAAATGCGTCTTGCGTAGAAGACTCAGATGGCGCTAAGCGCCTTAATGACCATCCATGGTCGTGGAAAATATCGGCAACACCTTCACAACCGATCGAAGCGAAAGATTGGGTTTTTTCCCTATCTTTCCGGGCGCAGCTTCCCTTAGCGCCTCGCAGGTCGGTGGGCGTGCCGGAAAACGAGGCGTTTCGGAAGGCGGTACAGGCCTCCACCTGTGAGTGTAGCCACCAGGAAACCCAAGTTACTCGTATATAAGAGGACCACGGAGCAAAATAGTAACGGAAAGGACGTGGCCGTCATCTCGTGTATAATGCGGAGGTGGAATATATTTCATGTAATCTTACGAGCTACCCTTTTGCTAGAAGGATGCACGTGCGCATCTTGCAAATTTCAATGAGCTGGAGTTAGGCAGCATCCATGCAACGAACGTGAAGCTTTGCAATAACTACTGCTGGGGCGTCGGGAAGCAGGAGGGTGTCTTGGTGTGCACCCATCAAAAGACACCGGCGACGCATATTCTGGGCGTACTTTCGCTCCGAGGTCGTCAAGTAGCTGTACGTGACCGACCACGGTAGATCGCACGAAAAAAAGAAAGAAGAAAACAAAATCCCTGACGCGGCATCTCTGAGCAGCCTCGCTGCGCTCTCGGCAAGGGCCCTACATATCGCAACCTTTACAGCGCATCGCCTTCGTTACCGTCTGAGGAGAGCCTCCCCCAACAGCTGCTGGGGCCCTTTTCAAGGATTAGGCATTGCAAAACCTGCTGCGACAGATCGATGGCCTTAAACTGGGCGGCCAAAAAGAAAATCTCTTGTGTGTCTGTATATCGATCCGTCATCAACCGAGATATCTAGCCGATAAGCCATCGCCTCGACTGAATGCAGGTATACAAGGAGAGAAAAAGTGTCTACGGGAAGTCTCGAGTACGCTTTCAAGTATACGTCACGCGGTAGGCACTAACGAACGCCTTTCGATGGACCTTCACGCGTAAAATAGGAAAACGCGACGATACATTTTTTTTCCTGTTCGTAGTCCGCCTCGGTGTTTACAGTGGTTACGGTGCTCGGCTGCTGGCCAGAAAGTCGCGGGTTCGATTCCGGCCGCGGTGGTCGCATTCCGATGGAGGCGAAATGCTAGAGGCCCGTGTACTGTGCGATGTGAGCTCGCGTTAAAGAACACCATATGGTCAAAATTTTCGTAGCCCTCCACACGTAAAACCCCCGATATTAAATTAATTCTTCCTGTGTGTTATTATAACTAAATTACACTCCACTTCATTGCTTTGAGACGCCTTCCTTGCGACGATTATTTCGTTTGTTTTAAGTTCAACCCTAAATGAAGACTGCGGCCATTGAACTTCTAGTCGCAGGTATGCAGGACGACTACACTACACAGCATAAGCAACGTTAATGTGCCCAAGATTCGTGCGCAAGGGCGCTGTCGTTTAGGCTCGTTTCCACACGTACGCACTCACTATAATAAAGCCGATCGTTGTATTGCACGGTGTAGAGCACACAGAGGAGTTGCCTCTTTCCGGATTCCACTGCCGATCGAGGTCAGGCGACGGCGTTTTGCGACTGCATAACGACCACATTTTATGTCCCTGCAGCGCTAAGCATAGGCATAAACATGCAGCCGCGCTCTTTAGGTAAATGCCACAGCCGTCCGAGCTCTATAGCGAATCGCTGGCGCGTTTTTTACGATCACCCGAGGCGCGCTGCTGTCAACACGCAACGGGGACCATGTATGCCTTTGGCACAGAAAATAATAGATAAGTATACGGCGCGGTCCGCAATGGTGCTAAAAGGACACCGCGCCACAACCGACACCGGTGCTAGGAAAACAACATCGCGGCGTTTTGCTCTCGACTAAAGGTTTATTGCACGTGGCACAGATTTGGGATCGCCGTAAACTGCAAAGTCGGTGCAATCGAAAGCGCCAAGGCCATTGCAAAATTAGGCATTTGCACACAGACGCGCGCACACACACAGACGCGCACACACACACGCACACACACACACACACACACACACACACACACACACACACACACACACACACACACACACACACACACACACACACACACACACACACACACACACGCGCGCGCGCGCGCGCGCGTAGCAGGTACAGTCGTGCTCAATATGACTTGCAACACGGGAGCACGTGACCTCAGGATCTCCATGATCACACATGGCTTCTATATATCCCGTTCGCCGTTCACTTACTTGGGGATAATCACAAATGAGAAAATATCATTTAGTTGTAGAAATGAAGTTGAAGACATGCGCAATCTTTGAGCTCGTGACGCCACGCACTCCCGTGTTGCAGGTCATATTGAGCGCAACTGTACATACGGGGTGATGAATATCGCTATAGGAAACGCGTCTCTTACTTGTGTAGCCCGACTTTTGTTTTACACACCCGTTTATCATCACAGTTTAATTTACGTCGATAAAGAAAGCACCCCTGCTTTGACAACACTCAGCTGGCATCCGCTCGCTTTTAACGCAGTTCGCCCGACGCGCGCAAGCGTTGTGAGATGTCCACAAGTATCGCTCGCGCGCGCGCCGACGAACAAAAGCGAAACGAGAGCGCCGTCATCCGAAGCAACGGTGCGAAGCCAGCCGACGACTCCTGACTGCGACCGCCACGGTCGTGTATATACACCAGCGACGCGCGCGGGCCGCGATATAAGCGGGCGTAAACTAATATACGAAAGAAGAAAACAACAAAACGGGAGAAGAAGAAAATAAAAGGCGGCGAGCGGCACCCAACCCGGTTTTGTTTTGGCCCATTGACGTCCTAAATACCGGCCGCTGCAGCGATGCCTGCCTGCCGCAGTGCGGGCAAACGCGAGCAGTGGAGGCTTCAGGAGCGCGCGCACCTGTCAAATTAAATTGACCTCACCGCCCTTTTTTTCCTCCTGGGCTATAAGTTGGACACGGGCCACTCCCGCAGCGCTGCAGACGTTTCCTACGGGCCACATCTCTCTGCCCATCCCGTAGGCCGCTCGTCTTCACACAGGCGGCGGCCCGCTTTTGTCCGGCGCAATCATCGGCGCTCCGCGCGCGTGCACGCAACAGGTGCCCGAGAGAGCACCGCTCACTTCTCGACGCCAAGCACTGATGGTGCGCTGTCATCGTGATTCGACCACTGAACTGTATTGCGACTGGTATTTTTTTAGCTCCTGGGCCGGTATTGTTCGTAAGATAAGTTTTCTGCCAATCCTGGGTCGAATTCGCATAACTTCTATTTCGTAAGTGCGTCTTCCCACTGGTCAGCCGGCCTCGCTAATGATATGTCCTGCATCGTGATTGGTTGAAGTATTGTCTAGCCAAATTGTTTAGCCTAAGACGTTCTTTTTTTTGTGTGTGTGAATACGATGCCTGACTTTGGAAATATCAGCTGAAAAGAGCTCCCGGTAAGTTCTGCCCCTGCGTCTTAGTCACGAGGGAAGCTCGTGTGCTGCCGTAGTTCGGGAGCCTAGAGAGGAGGGGGAGATGGGGTCTCAGCGGTGATCATATCCCAAGCAAACGCAACCTGTCGATGAAGAATTGTTATATAGGAACGGAAATGGTGTTGTTGGAAATGGTGTATAATAGTTGTAGATAGGTCCGGCGCTTTAATGATGCACAAACCCGACATTGCGATGCACCCTATCGTCCTCTAGATGAACGAAATCACTTACAGCTCTGACGGAAAATCTATATCACGGTGGTTCATGCCACATTGCCTGCCTGATACATGTACAAAGATCACAGAAGAGGCAAACAAAATATCGTGACGCGATACTGTGCGCCGGTTTTCTTTTTATACCGAAACTGTGTGAGACAACGGGCGGAAATAAAATGTTGCTTACGTAAGCTTTAGGAGAGTGCACGAAGTTCTTTTTACGCTATACAGCTCTTGCAGTATACATGAATTAAAGTAAGAGAGAGAGAATGAAGGTAACGTAAGACACGCAGTCTGCTATATCTTCGTCCGGTGTGTATTGGAAAATGTTTTATTCGGGAATTATACGCAATCACATCAACACCACCAGTAGTCACACGAGGTGTATTTCTAAACAACGTACCCGGTGTTAATTTGTGCTCCTGCGAGCCTTTATTAGGTATTCAGGTCATCGCGACCAGCTATATACGTACTAAGATCGCACACGCAAGACAACAGGGTTGTCTGCTTGCGTGTGTTTTTTTTTTTTTTTCGTTTCCTAACCTCAGCTTATCCGAATGAGAGGTCGTATAATGTATACGCAGCCCAAAGGTTCGCCTGGCTGCATGTTTGTGATACGCTTGGTAATACATCGCATATGCAGATATGGTAAGGAGACCTGCTCATCAGTCATTCCCGTCCATATCGTGGAATAGATTGTGCTTGCAAATAACATCAGTGAATTTCGAAGTTCTATATCTTGTTCTGAAATATATACTGCGACGAAACATCTTCTATATAATAAATATGGCTTTAAATTGCGCTATCCGGAGTACCTTATTAATGCATTTGTCGGAAAAATTACGCTGCTTCAAAACGAGCTTGCGCGCATGCTGTAGTTAAGTCTAAGGTTTACTTTCCTTCAGCCTCCTCCTTTCATTTTTTTGTTTCACTTTTCGGGTTCAGGTATGTCACTACCGGAGAATAACACAGAGTTTCAAGTACAATAACCTAGCGAAACGTCACCATTAGCGAATGCGCAGGTTCAGATAAGGGCTACGCCGCTGTACGCTAACGCCATCCGTGTCTGACGAAACTCCTTCGATGTTTCCTAACTCGTTTAACTTGGAATGTCTCTCTTTCTCTCATTTTTTTTTTCTCCAGGCACTCAATCATTCACGTACATACATACTCTTGGGTGCTTCCTCTAAATATTTTCGAAAGCGCATGCCATACATAACATTCACTTTTTTCCTCTCTATCTCTTTCTCGTTATGCCGCATAGAAGACGTTGTCCAAACGAGCACACACTGTAGTGTTATGGATCGCCTACACCATACATAGATATAGTGTAGGCACACACACACACACACACACACACACACACACACACACACACACACACACACACACACACCACACACACAGATGTGCGTGCGCGCGCACACACACGTACATCTCTGCCGCTGGAAATAGAGTTACTGTATATGCTACCTTTAGGTAGCAGAGTTGCGCATCTGTTTTCCAACGCCGCTAGCAACCATGCATTGCGGAGAAGCTGATGCTCGGAGCACCGTGCCTGGTGCTCTTTCGTCGCGTCAGCGGTTCGCTTCGCGACGATTCGCAGCGCGGAAGCAGACGACGAAAGAGCACGACTCAGAGCGCGCACTGCGCCTGCGCGAAACTCGTTGCAGCCGCTGGCCGGCGGTGGCGCCGAGCTGTCGCCACGCGCTCCGATGTTCCCTTTAACAGTGGACGCCTGTTACATCTCTCCCGCTGGAAATAGCTGGAAAGATCCTCAAGCGGCGCCTGTTGGCGGATGCGGCAAAAAAAAAACGCGGTGCGTCGTTTGGTCGTTCGTTCGCTCGCGCGCACGGGCGCAGCGGTTGCGCGTGTTTGGTTATTGCGCGCGTTCCGGGTGCCGGGCGGACGGCCAGCGGCGCATTTGCATAGGCGCGCCTATCCGTTTACGCTCGATGGGAAGAGGGCCGTTCGCGACACGGCGGCATCCAGGGGACCTGTTTCTTTCCGTGCCGCCGCGCGGTCCGGTTGCATGCGGCGGCGATCGTTGCTGCAGGAACCGGCGGCCGCCACCACGCAGAAGCGACTCCGGAGACCACGACGAAGCCGGCCGGCGGGCAGCGGCCCAGTATGCGGGACGCCAGACTGGCCGACGCCGCGCCGGCCGGCCGATGTTCGGCGGCCCGTGCGACCAGAGAAATAGGCGCCGCACGCTGCCTGGAGAGCTTCTGCTATCGTGGCTGCCCGTTTCGGGGACAGTTTCTTCGTGGGCCTCTTGCACCGATTTTCTGTGATGGAATATGATGTTGACGAAGAATTCTAACCGAAATCACCTACCATATTTAGCAAAGGCGTAGCCAGAAATTTTTTCAGGTGTGCGTGTGGGGGTGGAGGGGGTCAAACATGTTTTATGTATCTTCTTGGGGCGTGCGTTTGTTGCGTGCGTGTGCAAAACTGAAACATTGCGGGGAGAGGAAAATTGAACGCCCCCCCCCCCCCACCCTACCCTTTGCTTCGCCAGTGGTATTTACTAAAGTACCACCACCACCACTAATTAACGTTGGCTGACTACTGACAATAGCTTTAGCTAAATAACGCTCAATGCTGGCATCGCATTCACTTCGTCGCATACCTGTAATTGAGATGTGATGACTTTCTTTCTTTATTTCTTGGTCAACGCAACGGTGTTCGCTTGCTTTACGGAAGTAGAAGAAATTTCTTCGGAGTCTGTCGCGCTATTGTTGATGGCAACTCTGATAACGCAGTGCATATTCAGCGACTTCGATAATGCACAGAGAAAGGAACGAAAGTGTGAGCTGTACCGTTTTCTCTTGCCTATACACCAGGGGGACGGAGTAAAGGAGTGATGATGTTTGGGAGAAGAATGTATGTATATATGTGAATTCACGACGCTGCAACGTGGATGCTGCAGAGGCTAAAGTCTGCACCGTAAATAACCCCCCAGATGGCTCTTGCATGCGAATGTTACTAGAATAGGTATCCGTGGTAATAAAGAATTCAGAGTCACACTAGACACTTAACGCTGTGCGTGGCGTGTGGTAGTGCATTTCCGAAGCAGGGCCGAATTAACTAGTACTTCACTAGTACTAGTTGTATTAAACAAACTGTCCTTTGTGCTTACGTCGTGCCCGCTATCACCGCTGCCCGGTGCCGGCCCTATATGAAATACTTCGTGATGCTATACGGTTTTATATATATTGAGTAATATGGAAGACATGCAGTCCATGCTGGTACGCAGTGTTTCTATAGACCCGGCATCACAGCCTTCTGTCACCTCCCATTACAAAGAGCTAACAATTATATACTGGTCGATGCTGGTAACTGCGTCCGTATCTTTCACGTCCACTGGTGTCAAGATGGTGTGCGGCGCCTATGCGAACAAGGTACTCGGTAATAGCAGTATCAACAGTTGCTATCGCGCGCTAATCTTGTTAACGCTTTTTTTTTTCTTAGCCAGCTGTTCGAAGTTCTGATTGCCACACGCACAGCAAGTTATTGATCGTGCTGCAATGCAGCTTTTGCATTTTGTTTGTAATTTTGCAAGTCATCCTCACCTGCGGCCGAAAACGTCCATCACGAAGTGCTTGGGATCTTCAATATACAAATTTCGTCACACAGGTAATTTCATTGTAAACTTCGCGCACCTCAGTGCTCGCAATACAGCCCAGACGTGAGGAATTCTTCGCTATGAGGTTACATTGTTTTAGAGGCTATAGGCTGAAGACAAGAAGCTAGGCTGCAATTGTTTATAGCCCCAAGAAAAGTCGCGCAAAAGCGAAACAAGGTGTTGCTACGGCCGTGTTCTCCTGTCCGGATAATACACCGCAAGCCAGCGACGTCGCCCATCCAAACTCACGCGTTGCGTTGTTGTTGTTGTTGTTTACTGCATCTCCGGCGCGCCAGCACTGCGGCCACCTAGTTCGATCGACACGATAAACAAAGCTGTAAGACCCACTTCAGCCTATACGTGAGCGCCGAAACTACGCACCAACCCTTCCTAAGTATTTATTTATTTATTTATTTATTTATTTATTTATTTATTTATTTATTTATTTATTTTTATTTTTCATCGTACGCGCAGCACAACCGACCTTGCGGTGTATAGTTTAGTGCACGCAAACCGACCTTCGGCTGAGCGTGACCCAGTTTGTAGAAATCTTCATTCAAAGCTTCTCATTTATTTTCTCGCGCCGCAGAGAATGCACACTCGCAGAATTAAGCGCGGGTATTAAATATTTGCATATAAGTTTCATAGACCGAACAGTACTCACTACAGAAGCTCTGACCATTGACCTCATTTTCCCGCGCTTTCTGTTTTTCTTCCCTTAAGGTGTAGCGAGCTCTGTAGAACGTCTGACAGGAGATTGTTCAAAGGACACACACACACACACACACACACACACACACACACACACACACACACACACACACACACACACACACACACACACACACACACACACACACACACACACACACACGCACACACGCGCACACACACACACACACACACACACACACACACACACACACACACACACACACACACACACACACACACACACACACACACACACACGTTTTCGCAACGAGTCGACAATCGTGGATTAAGCTGACGCAGACGCGAGGCGCGTAACAGCCTCGCCGGTGACGTTCACACCGAGTCGAGGACTCGACCTTACCTTGCCCGCAAAAAAAAAAAAGTGAAACGCGATGCAAGGTCGCCAGCGCAACAACAACAACGATCCGCGGGTAATGCGCCGGGGCGATTCGCTTCATCGCCGATCTTATCTCGCCGGAGGCCGGAAAGCTCCCCTCTGTGTACTCGACTGAATAAGGAGTAAGCTTGCGAGGGGCGGGGATGGAAACCAGCGAGATCCCCGCGAGACCTTCAACCTAGAAACCCTTTTCTTTTAATTAACCGCTCGGCCCTCCTTCGTCCGTGGCTACGGTGCGCACGCCGCCGTATCGAGGTCCAGTTTCTTTGCCCCCACCCTTGTCCTTAACCTGGATCCAAATTATCACCCGTTTGCGCGCTCCTCTTATAAACGCGAGGCGGAAATTCGAAGTGTGTGAGGCCCCGTCGGTTCGATCGATGGAGACGGAACGAATTCAGCGGGATGCGACGAGCTAACGAGAAAGAAACGTAAGAAGAAAAAAAAAGAGCGATGTGAGGAAACGAGAACGCTACAGATAACGCTGGCAATGCATTATATCCTGTTCCGCATCTTCGTATCTTTCGGTGGGGCGATTGCGTAACTGCAGCGATATACTATGCTCCAGTGATGCTACTGGCCTGGTGTATTTCGGAGCAGTTTTCGGAACGGGAGAAAATTCTTTTCGGATCAATAAATTTGGCTGTCGAAGCAAGGAAGAAAAGATTTTTTTTTTTTTTGAGAAGTAAGAAAAGGCTTTCGCAGCAGTAGTCTATAGAAGAAATTGCTAGACTATGAATTGATGCAATGGAAATCAGTTCGTAGTCGACATATAGGACCATCGAGGAAATCAGTGAAGTAAGCACGGGACTGAAAATATTGCCCCCCTCCGTGACTACCGCAACTGAGAAGAAACGATAGAACAAGCATTGTGTTTTTTTTTTTTTTTTTTTTTGAGGAACGCGACTTTCTTCGAACTGTGCTAGGCGAACTAGAACGCAGACCGCTTTCACAGAAAGAAAATCCTTGGACACGCGTCGCAGGCTTGCAAAGCGACGCGGGCATTGCGGCGGTCTTCTTGAAATCGACTGGCCTCAATGAAAGATTGCAAGCTTAACGAGCAGCCGCGCGTGTTCCGCTTCAGCAGCGTTTCCCTCCCTCGCTCCCCTCCTTTCTTCCTTTTCATATACTCCAATCTCTTTCTCCCAGAGTAGGGTAGCAAACCGGACGCGCGTCAGTTTGACCTCCCAACCTTTCCTTGCTTTCCTGCTCCTGCGGTTTTCATATGGATATTTTCCTTTATTAAAATACACCTCGTTCACGAAGGCGTGCATGAGTGCAGTCACCGTCAGAAGCCTAGAGACAACGAGGCACAAGGGAAAGCTGAATACCGTCGTTACTTCGGCCCGCAGTCATTAGACTGCCGGCCTCTTCTAAAGCATGCTAACAACATGTACTGTGCAGTTCCACCGAATACAGTCGTAAATTGCTGGGAAAATCAATGTTTTCTCAGACTTAATGGTCTATAAACTCTGGACGCGGACTGTACGTCAAATAACTATGGCGCTAATTCTTCACAGTGCTGCTTCTTCTGCGGTTTTACAGCAACGTGATACTGAATGTTCTCGTATCACAATTAGTCCTTGTATATGCTCCAAATGCTCACTCCTGCATAAAGTCCCGATTACAAGCCTCACAGCACTTGCAAAATAAGTAAATAAACGGCAACCCTTACGCCCGTTCGCATTGCATGCTAACTGTACCGTGATTACCGGTTCTGATTACGAAGTTGTAACGCTATAGCGGTAACATTTAGCTTTCGTCCCTGACCTGAAGTCTACAGCGGCAAGAGACAGCGTAATAATCCAGCCCAAGGTTATGCATATATATCCAATTACACTGGCTGAACACGATGCTGCGTACCAATTGTTTCCGTAAGGCCCTTCTGTTGCCTGAAAAGGAGCTTAACACAAATTACGCGTGCGTGGCCGTCCCTACCTGCTCGGGAATAAAATGACCCGAGGCGATGCGCGGACTGCCGCTTACGCGTCTGTTCACCTTGGCTTTAATTCTACGGCAGAGCTTCGGAATCGGTGTCACCATCAAGTGTTTCAACTCTGGGGGAAATATTCAGCCTTCGTTCGGGCTGCGTTTTAAGGCGCTCAAGAGTTGGCAGACAATTCGAAGGCGAAACTGAACGAATGGCCACCGCTTCAGGTCAGGGACTGCTTCCGCTGGAGCGAACTTAAGACGCCGTAATCTGAACGGGCATCCACGATACAGTCATCCCGCTATCAGAGTGGTCAGAACCGGAGCAGAGTGACTGTATACAATGGAAGGCGTGACATCAGACAGGGTGATTTCCCAATGATAATGTTCTAGTTACTACAATGATTGTGGCCTCAGCCTGTATTCTAGGCAGCTCGAATAAAAAGAAAGGGACCTTCCGAGCTGCGTACCGAATCACCAGTAAAACACCGAGAGACGTCGTTAGCTATATTGCATTTTACAACTCCTAAGGAAATAGAGGCTTTATGTCATGCAAAATGATCAAGCAGTGCAAACTCTAGGATTGGACGGCTGGTGACGAAGGTGATGACAGTTGGCCGGGGATTCTATACAGCGATGACTTGGTCCGATTGGTCGTACAGGTACAAGGCACCGATGGGTTCTAGAAGTATGGGTGATCACTTTTTATTTTGTGGACTGTGCTTACCTTTGTGTCGTAGTGGCCTTTGCGTTCTGCTACTCAGCCTGACATTGCAGATCTGATTTCCGCGCGCATTTCGATAGGGTGAAGTGGCACAAAAAGGTCGTGTACGAGGTCCACGAGCAAGAGCTCATTTTACCCCCGTTATTACTTAACATCTATATACTTAACATAGCATCTACGGATACGCTGTGTAGCGGCAGTGTAGTGTAGTGGCACCATAGTGCAGTGGCCGCTACAGCAGCACTGCACTATAGTGGCGGTTCTACATATATCTTGACCAGCGCTCTTAGATATTTAAGAGCGTTGATCTTGGCCCTATCTAAGCCGGACAAGATCCATTTTACATTCGCCACGCAAGCGCCAGCGAATGCTGCACAAGCCTATTGCGTTTGCGTTGCTTGTCGCTACGCGCGCCTGTGTAACCTTACGACGACCCTCAAAATAAATCTGCGGCTGCTTTGAAATGTTGATAGCGTGAGTCAACGTTGCTGCGAAGTGCGAGTACCTGCGTTGCCATGGCCTTCGCCGTGAAGGCTTTGGAAGTCCGGCCTGTTTGCAATGCGGACAGCTGTTTCGCAAAAAGCAAAAAAAAAATAGAGGCACGGAAGAAAGGGGCGAGCCTGGCGAGCGACTGAGTCCACAAGTGCTCGGTATTTTGCTTCTTTTTTTTTTTTTCCTGTCTCGATGGCGCATTTTTTTCTCTTTATTACTATTCCACGCATCCGCGAACCCTTCAAAACCGTACGGCGTCTGATTCACGATGGGAATGTGAGAGAAATTTCGTGCTTGCTTCAGCCGAGAAGAATGTTTGTTCACACCGTAAATCATGGAACTGCATCGATCCGAGCCTAATTATCCTCAGCACCGAAACATAGAAGCAGCTGGCAGGAAGGTCACGGACGGAATAGTCGACCGTGCACCTCGTTACTCATTCACGGCTATGCACGTGAGGAAATTTCCAGCGCAACTCGAAGATTCGATAACAGGTTGACCTCGCTTCGATAGAACGCGCAGTTACTATCGACCTATCGCAGCCTCGGCGGTACGTAGTAGCGCCTAGGGGTCGAGCGATTGCGCGAGTGGAAACTAACTCCGCGGATGATAATCACACTTACTCATTGCCTGAATAGTTTCACCGGCAGCTGTAAAGAGCTTAGTGCGGCCTAGTTTCAACGCGTGACGTGTCAGTAGTTGCGTGAAACTTTGAGCTACATGCATGCTATTCGGAGCCAGAACTTTCTGAGAACAGGAAAACAATCTCGTAAACACATTGAATTTCTTGTTCGTTAGTCTTACAAGTACTTCCTCGCGAGTTCTGCAAGTTCCGGATACCTTGGAGTCGGTGCTTGCAAGCCTTCAATAACGTCTTGGATTCCATGTCTACTTCATCTTAGACAATTGCAGGCTAACCGGACCCTGAGACAGTTCTCAGTTTGTTACCTTCTAGGTATGCGCGGTTTATGTGTGCGGGCGTATCAGTTCTCCTCTCTTTCCTTCTTCTATCCTGTATTCTTCTCCTCCCCTTCCCTGTGTAGGGTAGCGAATCGAGTGCAATCTGGTTAGTCTTCTGCTCAGGTTGCATGCAGTCTCCGTCACAAGTCTATAGGCCAACTTACACCCGCTATATAGTAGCCGATATCTAAAAACTCGCGTGGAGCTGCTTTCAGTTCAGACGTGCATTTAAATGGCAACCAGTATTTTCATTTCACGCTTATTATAATCATGGCGCATTGTACCAAATTAAATGTGCTATGAGCCTCGTAGTGCTATTTTATGGCATTTAGTCTGCGGACTTATACGTGTGCGCTCTCTGGGTTTCGATGCTTAACTAAGCTGACTTGATTTGGTTTGGTTTGAATCGTGAAAGGAGGTAAACGGCGCATATTGTTTTTTTTTTTTTTCTACTAGCTGCAGTGACAGTTACAGTGCGCCAATGGCAGGTTCATTTCAGCCTGATGGGGAAAAAAGTGATAAAAGTAATGCACTTTTAAACGTATAGTTGCGTATAATTCATTTGAAAGGGTAACCTAAGCAGCACTAGATGTTACTTATCACACTGTTTAGTTTCGGTTTAATTTACTTGATAACGCGGTAAACGCTATTTCCTTCGGTTTGATTGCAAATATTTCATTTTAATATGCACACTTTCCTCAAAATATACTTCGCAAATGATGTATTTCTGTACATGGCACCCAGACTGCGGGCGAAAATTACTCTACAAGCTACTGTTGCAAATGATAAGAACTAGGTTGCACCAGTCGCGTGAAACTATGTGGAACAGTATACACATTTGGCTCTATGCGTTTCTTTTCCCTGCGCCACAGGCAGCAACGACGCAGTTTTGCGGGTTGACGTACACGCGCGCAGCTGCGGCCGTTCGATGTGGCCCCAGGGTCAAACACTGAGAGCCCGTGCATCTACCACCACGGTAAACATCCGACAGCTAACGCTAGAAGGTCCATATATATATAGCCATCTAGCGCTTACACATACGAAGGAGTTATGTGGCAGTTGTTATGACGGCCCACTGATGCGTGGTTCGCCCAGAATCGGCGTGCACGCGATACTTTTTGTGTGGAGAAAAATAGAGCAGTAATCCTGCGGAGAAACTCAAAGAACGTCAGTGGTTTGGTTTGCACAGAGATTTAGATATATTTGATGCGCACACGAAACGGGCATTTTACAGCGAAAGATGTTATGAGATCACAACAGCCGATTTTGTTGCCGCAGTCGTCCGCGGTTGCCGCCAAGGACAGGTTAGTGTCCGTAACCGCTATCGCGCGAAATAAGAAAAAAATTGATAGAGAGAAAGATGTCCACAATCGGATGGGATTTGCACTCGGGCCCTCTGCGTCCTCTGCCTTGTGGGTGTGCCCTCTGTCCTTGTGGGTGTGCGCTACGCCAAACAGTCTCATGGATCATAACCAACTAGCCCAACAAAGCGCCTTGGGCAGTCGAGTATTCTACCTCAGAGCCAAGCCGGTGCTTGAAACTCCCTTGCAAAAAGGCCCCTATACAGGCGTCATGTCCGGCAAGGAATCGCGTTACCATGTGTAATATAGCGTGGTAGAAGAGTAAAATAACAACCAGGCGTCACACAATGCGAATTGCGAAACGAGTGGGTCGTTTAATGCTTCCAAACCATTACAAAGGGCTCAGCCATAATTCTTAATCGTCATCACACAACCAATGTGCACAAACAATGTGCACAAACGGTTTACAGATGGGTAGCGGGCAGGGGCGTAGCCAGAAATTTTTTCGGGAGGGGGGGGGTTCAACCATGCTTTATGTATGTTCGTGCGTGCGTTTGTATGTGTGCGTGTATACATGCGCAAGCAAAATTGAAAAATTTCGGGGGGGGGATTTGAACCCCCCCCCCCTTGGCTACGCCCCTGGTAGCGGGTTCCACGCTTTCATGGCGTAGTGGGTACCTTGCAAGTGTGCTTGTATTAGTTGTCCCAAGAGAGTTCTACAGCCGCTCTTCCAGCTTTCGCTGTGGCTCGACTATTTCTCATCACCTCGGCGCTAAGAGGCCATTCCTGGGTACGCCGATATATAACCTGGGTTAAACGCCAACTAGCAGTTTCCCGGGCAGTCTGCAGCAGCAACGTTGCTTTGTTTACGGAAAAACCGAAGAGTCAGTGAAATTGGCTATCTCGGCTTTGGCTTTGTACTCATCAGAATTCTCACATGGACCTGCGCCGTTTTGGAGACCCGAAAAGCATCCCCACTGCATGTTTTACAGAAACACTCGCTTCTCCAAATCAGCTCTGGAGGCACTAATTCAGTGATATTTTTCAAGGAGGCAACGGTCCGCTTTGCAACGAAGACGAGAAAATATATACCTATCGCCTCGTTCAGGTCATTACAATCGTTTGCAGTGAGTATTCCTGTGATCATTTGTTCCCTTTGCTTAATTTCCCGAGCACTGAGTAGCCAGTCGGTGTAAGCACTGGTGAACATCCCAGATCTTTTTTCGTTTTTTTTAATCTATTCCTCCTCCTACTGCCATACTGCATCGGCAATTAGTGAAAGTGACATGCAGTGAAATTAATTTTTAAGCATGAGTAGTATACTAATGTTTGTCTCAAGTAATTCTTTGACTCCGCGTTACATATATAGCGTATATACTTGCTGTTTTATTCGCCAAGCTTTTAGTGTGTAGTGAGAGTGCATATTTGTATTTAAGTTGTTCGTAAATTTTTTTTCGTTTAGGTTGTTGTACCGATCGGCGTTTTCTTTTAACTACGAAATTGAATATCGGGCTCGTATAAGTAGTAAATAAAAATCATCCGCTAATCTGTACTGCTCAGTTTTCATCTATTGTTGTTGCCCAATAAGAGTTTCAATAAACAATCATTTTTTAACTTAGCTCCTTCACAACCCTTGCCCTACAGTTTGTAACAATCCATTTCTATTCAATGAACGCAGTCGTACTGTGATCCACAGCGTTTACGGCTCTCTATACAAGAGATTATAAAATTCTCGCCGACAAGAAAACATAGAAATTTATTGCCTATATACAGGAAGCCGGAAGGAGTTGACTGAATGTACTGATGATAAAATTCGGGAACGATGAACTGTGAAACGATATTGTGTATAAAGATAGCGAATATGAATATAACGTGCGCTGTAAGAGCAACAAGAGAAGGCAGCTGCAGGTTCACTGGCTGTAAAATCCTTTGCTTTTCGGGCGCAGAACGACATAAAATAAAGGAAGCTTGCGCGGATTTTACGGCGGTCTTTCTATCCTACTCTTTTATATAGTCAAATGTGGGACTGTCGTGCGCGGGCCGTTGCAATGCGTTTCGGGGAAACTGCGGATGTAGCGAAAGCTTCAAGAGTTTCGTGGTATTTACGAAATGTGTATGCGTCGTGAACGTCTCGTCACTGCAGGACTATATCGAAGAGCATCTCAGTAAGTATCGTACACATTTCTTTATCGTATAGTTCACTTGTATATTTCTCGGTCGACGCACACCGACGGTGAGCCCGTAGTCTTATGCTGAACACATTTGCAGACTACGTATAATATGGAGAGGCGATGAAATCCGGGATTTGTTGACGGGACTGAAGGATCACGCAAAGTATTTTTAAATGCGAAGCATTTCTTAGCGAACTTCTGCGACTTTGAGCGTATCTATCTATCTATCTATCTATCTATCTATCTATCTATCTATCTATCTATCTATCTATCTATCTATCTATCTATCTATCTATCTATCTATCTATCTATCTATCTATCTATCTATCTATCTATCTATCTATCTATCTATCTATCTATCTATCTATCTATCTATCTATCTATCTATCTATCTATCTATCTATCTATCTATCTATCTATCTATCTATCTATCTATCTATCTATCTAGCCGCCTACGACTTTGTGCTCTCCTGGCCGTTTCGTTAATCGGATGTATACCAAAATTGGTGTGTCATAACATGGCCCTATTACGAACATAAATGACAGGTCACATCATGAAAAAACATGACACGCATGTCACGAACAGCATGATTTACATTCCACGGCCTTTGGGCTCCCTGGCCGTTCCATAAATCGGATGTATACCAAAATTGGTGTGTCATAAAATGGCCTTATCACGAACATAAATGCCAGGTCATATCATGAAAATCATGACACAGATGTCATGAACAGCATGATTTCCATTCCACGGCCTTTGGGCTCTTGCGGCCGTCCCGTTAATTTCATATATACCAAAATTGGTACGGCGTGACAAGAGTTCATGACGAGCATAATGACAGGTCCTAACATGCAAATAATGACGCGCATGTCATGTGCAGCATGATTTACATGACATGGTCTCGGGGCGCTCGCGGCCGTTTAAATGAAGGGATACATACGAAAACTGGTATGACGAGACATTTCTGTGTGACGAACATAACTGACACGTGTTAACATGATAATCATGATATGCATGTCATGTATGACATGATTTACATGCCACGTTCATGGCGCACTCGCGGCCGTTTTGCTAGATTGATATACACCAAAATTGGTATTGTGCGATGTGACTTTATGAAGAACACGAATAACAGGTGGTAGCACGAAAACCATGACATCCATGACACGTATGTCATGATTTACATGCCACGCTCATGGTGCATTCGCGTCCGTTTCGCTTGCATGATATACACCAAAATTGGTGTTACGCGACACGACTGTATGACGAACGTAAGTGAGACGTGGTAACATGAAAATCATGACATACAAGTCATGTACGACCTGATTTACATGCCACGCTCATGAAGCGCTAGCGGCAGTTTCATTAGATTGATATACACAAAAATTGGTATTGCGCGATGCGACTGTATGAAGAATATGAATGACAGTTGGTAAGATGAAAACCACGACATGCATGTCATGTATGTCATGATTTACGTGTCACGCTCATGGTGCATTCGCGTCCGTTTCGCTTGCGTGATATACACCAAAATTGGTGTTACGCGACACGACTGTATGACGAACGTGAGACGTGGTAACATAAAAATCATGACACGCAAGTCATGTACGGCCTCATTTACATGCCACGCTCATGATGCGCTAGCGGCAGTTTCAGTAGATTGATATACACCAAAATTGGTATTGCGCGATGTGACTGTATGAAGAACATGAATAACAGGTGGTAACATGAAAACTATGACATGCATGCCATGTATGTCATGACTTACATGCCACGCTCATGGTGCATTCGCGGTTGTTTCGATAGCTTGATATACACCAAAACTGGTATTGCGCGATGTGACTGTATGATGAACATTAGTGACAGGTGGTAACATGAAAAACCATAATATTCCTGTCATGTATGGCATGATTTACATGCTCTACTCATGGTGCACTCGCGGCCATTTTGCTCCTTTGATATACACCAAAATTGGTATTGCGCGATGTGACTGTATGAAGAACATAAATGAGAGGTCTTAACATGCGAATCATGTTATGCATGTCATGTACGGTATGATTTACATGCCACTGTCGTGGTGTGCTTCCGGCCGTTTTGTTAAGGTGATATATACCAAAATTGGTATGGCATGACACGAGTGCGTGATGAACATAAACGGCAGGTCATGCATTTACATACCAGAATATGCGTTTCATTGGCATGGTGTACACTAGATTGTGCATGCATGTGTGCATGGCAAACATGCGATATATGGTGGACTAGATGCCATGGCATGAATGATTTCATTTGGCTCAAGGACTTGCTGGCTGCTTCGCATTACATCGATTCCCACAGTGCGTGGGATCTGCCGAATTTTTTTTTTTTTTTTTGCGTTTCAGCTTCGCAGTGTCTCACGATCTGGCCCATAGACTGTGGACCGAATCCGCTCAACATTTTGGTCGGGAGCCCTGTTTTTTTTTTTTTTGGCCCAGTTTCGTCAACGCTCGAACCGCTCTCACTATATATCGCAGCCAATTTTTGCAAATTCCCAAAGTGTACAAAAGTTATTCCTGGATAGTGAAACTCATGTTCGCCGTTGGCAGTTCCTTTCATGGAGTGGGGGGTTGAGGGTCGGGATTATATTTACTCGTCGTCAATAAGAACTTTTGGTGTTCATCGGGAAATCGTAAAATCTTGGAAAAATTTCTACTGCTTTCAATGCCAATCCCTCCATAATATATTTTTCAGTGGTCGTCTTGAGTGTAGCATAAGAAAACCGGAGTAAGGTGCTTTATACGTACTGAAATAGACGGCGAAGTACTCTGCATTGTCCAAGCAAGATTTTTTTTTTTTTAGAAGGAGAGCGTAGTGGTGTAAGACCATTCGTACACGAAGTAACCTAGTTCAGTGACCAAGCGACGTCTAAAACGCGGCGCACAGGGCTACAGCAATAACATCCGGTCTTATCACTTGAACTCACTTAGCTGTCAAGTTTTGACGTCACACCAAGGGCGTTACTGAGTTTGCCGTAGATCGTGACGTACAGAAAGCAACACGAAAGGAACTGCCCTGAGGACGGCGTCCTCGCTACTGAATAAATGCAGTGATATCAGACGGTGCGGCTGTGCGCTAAAACTTTTATTCCCTTCGGCGGTTGCGTATAATGTATGTGCGTACAACACTGAGGAGCGCGCAAAACCTTCACCCCGGTTATGCAAATTCCACCTCCTCCTGTCACGGCCGTATATATGTAAACGTTCCACATGCATGTTTGTGTACACTTAAAATATCTCAACGCTTGACTTGTGCTACAGAAACAACAAGGCTTGTGGACTTGTCCAACGTGCTGCTTATACTTTAAGGGCTTTGACCGATGCAGAATGCACTGGCTGCATGACCTATCAAAATGATGTACTGACTACTGAAGGGCTTGCTTGCGCATGTCATATGTCCTGCTGGGCTAAAACAACACGAGTCCTAACAACATGTTTGTTATGCGAACTTGGGAAATGTTGGCAAAAAGCCTCTTTTCCTCAAGTGTGACCTCGTTGAGTCTCAAAGGTGCCAGCTGTGGGTTTCCTCATTTGCAATGCAATCGATATATACGCGTATGAATGAATCGAATATCGATTTTGTGTTATTTTTCTTAGAGCCTTTCATCCTCCTGTGACCACGGCACTCCTAGAATCTTGAAGTTAAACGGACAGCAGATATCACTCGGCACTACGAACGTGTGACATGAAAATGCTTTTGATATTTTTCTGGGTTAAAGGGACACTAAAGAGAAAAACGATTTCGCTCGTATTAGTAAATTACTCTTTCACAATGCCAAAATCGCCACGTTTACCACGAGAAGACGCTTGGTAAGCGAGAAGACGCGCAAAAAGAAGATGAAGGTGCGACGCCACCTTGAAGTTTCCGCACCAGTCGCCGTGACGTCATAGATTTTGACGGCGTCTACTAGGGCCGGAGACTTAAAATATCAAGCTTCACGAAATTTCGATGAGTCAATGTGGCCAAAAATTTCAAAAAAAAAAAAAGAAAAGCTTTGAAGCCCGTGACCTCACGCGCGGAGATTTAAGCGCGAAATTTAAGAACTAAATTTTGACCTAGATTTTCTCCTCTGTTAGTAAACCTATGGTGATGAAATTAACGACATTAGAGTTCTCAGGATATAATTTATCAATCTAAACCGTTTTAATGTTTCACTTTAGTGTCCCTTAATGCTCGCAGTACCGTCTGCCTTTTGGTGCTAGCGAAATACTGCCACCGTATATACGTACCTTCTTGTGGCCTTCTTGTGGCCTTCTTGTGGCCGTCACAATGAAGTGGTACGGCTTCGTCCAAATAATAAAACCGAAATGAAGTTCTTTTTTAGGGAGTCTGACCGACAGAACGCAATTTCAAACCGAAGTTTGTAGCAGGGCGAGGAAAGCAGGATATTTGTTTTGTTTTACTGTAGCTGAGAAGCAAACATGCATTACCCCAATCCACGAGGCTGAAAACGCATTGAAATTGCTACAATGTGCGTGTACGATCCTTCTTTGTCTTTGATTAACAGAAAAAGGATGGCTTAAGTGGGAGGAAATAGTAATGAATGCGTATACACTAAAGCTGCACTTTGAGGTGGATCGAAGTTGAGTTGATCTGCGTTTCCACGCACCTAGCGACAAGTGCCCGAAACACCATGGGAGACATGAACTCGAGGATCCGTCGCAAAACCACTAGTCGAGCTATACCGCATGCGTGCACGCGTATGACACTGTGGTTATGAACTGCAGGTATGGACCTTATGCGAAATCAGCTGCCATCTAGCGGCCGTTGTGTGCATTTCCGCCATGTTGAAGGCTAAGCGCGCTTCACATGTGCACGCACGAAGCGTACGTATCCACGTGTGGCGGCTGATAGGAACGGCAGTGCCGACATATTTTCGTGTGCCGTGTTGCTCAGATTGAGGAAATTGGGATGCTGAAAAAATGTTTACAGGAAACTAGCGTCCATGTTGTTAGATTTCCTCGCGGCCGACAAGAAGCAGCAGATCGTTCCGTTTCTCCGGCTACTGCTTACGACTAACGTCGTGTTTACGTTCGCCGTTCTTAATATATGCGGTATTTGACAGTATCGGTTTTCATCAGAGAACACTCTTTCGTGCCACGACGAAACGAGACAGTTTCCGTCCCGCGTGTGCTGGCAGGCACAGACAAACCGGCTTCATGCACGAGCTTTAAAGCTGCATCGCGGCTACTCACGCATGCCTGCACTTCTGTTGACGTCATTGTGCCCCTATTGATTAGTCATTATGTGGATGTCATCACGCACGATCATGCCCCAAAGCATGCCCCGATTGATTACTATCGAAGCAGATACAAGCAAGAAGTTATAGCAGTGACAGCAGTGCGATTCGGACACAAGCCTCCAACATGGCGCCGAATTGGTAGCTTCGTCAAGCCTCCGACAGATGACAGCAATTTTCCATAAAGTCTATATAGCCACAGGTGCATAAATATATACCCCAGGTACATAACCACTGGTATTGCCTTACGTCTTTTGGCGACAGTATATTCATTACTCATAGACTGCGTCTTAATATCGGCTGATCTTGGTGATATTGCAGCCGGAACTTGGCTACAGGCCACTGACGAAGCATGAATACGGAAAGGATTGGAATAGAATGGTTACGATGCTCCGCCCAAACTTTTTTTTTATTTGTGAACTCCTGCAACACTGCACAATGCAGGGCAGTGATCAGCAGCTGTAGAGTCAAAAGAAAAAAACTTTGCAGACATAACTGAAAGGACGGTGAAGCATGAAATTTTAATTGCGGGCATATATATACATTGTTCTATATTTGAGTTCTTTACCGACAGCCGGAACTGTTCAGTGTGGTTGAAGCGAAGCTCGTGACAAGTGTTGTCCACACGTGCATGACCTAGCTCAAGGTCACCTGGGTTTCCTACTTTAGGAATGCGAGCGCTGCGACTGAAGCGAAGTTTGTGTGAAAATGATGGATGAACATTTATGCTAAATGTTCATTTCAAAACGATAAATGTGCTGAGGTCCGGTAACGCGAGCGGTGTTCACCGGAGGCGGCGGAGTGCGGTTGTGCTAATGAGGGATGCACATTTTGAATGACACACATACGTTACAGCTTGTGTCCGTTTATGTTTGTACTGCATGCGTGGCTGTGGGTTTGCTGTTGTCGAAAGTATAGCCCTGCAAAAATACGAGCATTTCGCTGGCGTTTTTGTCTCATACATGGGCTTTATCACCAATATGGCGCCCCTGCGTTGTCGTGTGAGATGTATAGCATGCTATGCGTGCAACGACGAATGGCAAGCTTTGCTTACAGTTTACAAAAGCACGGCGTGAATGCCGACAGAGCTGAGCAGTAGTTCTTGCCCCGAGACGAAGAAAAGAGAGGTGGAAATATATTTTTTTAATAAAGCAGACGATTTGCTTATCGTCCTCAGAGGATAACGTCCAGGCCTCGCCCTGTCCACTGTTCGTGTGTTCGGTCGTGTAAGAAGTGATACGCCACCGTCCGCCCACTCCAATACCATATATGGTAGCGTCCGCCCCATACTCCCATGCCGCACCAGCGCCCACTCCTATACCCACCCACTCGCATACCATAGCGTCGCATCCTGTAATAAACTCAGGCTACTTTCGACAGCTGCAGTCAAACTTTCGAGGCACAACACAGGATACACGTGTAGCATTTGATGTAAAGAAAGGCCACCGCCAGATATAGCTTCATGTTCGCGCGTGGCGGTCGCGTTGGAACACGGGAATATCCTGGAACGAAGACTGTTTTGGAGCGTAAGCGCAAGCAACGAAGCTGCTCATGCAGATCGACGACGCCGGAAAGCTCTCCTGAATATCTCAAAGGCTGCATTCTCGATTCATTATTTCAGTCACCCAGTCCGCGTCAGGCCCTATCAATACCCTTACAGAAACAGCACGGAGGCGCAAAATGATGCGGCAAACGTAAATTAAAGTGTCAAGCAGCGTCGCGTAAACAGAAGCTTAAAGGAACACAATATATGCATCCGGGGATACGTAGTTCTGGGTTCGTAGTGACGCTTCAGTAACCATGCGATGCTTACAGTGTTATTTCAAGGGCGAAAACATAGCAGTGCATAGTTTGGTGTGACTGATGAAAAGAACACTCATGCTTTGCTACCCAACGGCGGACCCGAATTCCATTCTCGTCTTTCTTATTATTTTTTAAGTACTTTACATGTATCACATTACTATTCACCTGTTCTTGGTGCCAAGAAATCCCGCAGGTACTTCTTACAGTATGAACAGAAACGTTAGCTTAAGTTTAGGACACGGAGAAAGGGGCCGGAGGGGGAGAGTGGGAGGAGGCTCTGTTGCCTTCAAGCTTTCTGATTCCATAACGGCACGTTGCCTGAAGAGGCAAAGGGGCGGCGAAGAAGGAAAGCCGGGTAGGTAATACCCGGTTGTATACATTACATTTGGGGAAGGAGAAACAGAAAATTAAAAGCTAGACGAATGGTAATATTTATCTTCTATAATAAAGAGGCATCCATTGTAAACACACCCGCAGAGTAAAGTATACGCGCGCGCACTCACAGGCGTTCAAACATTCCATATTCTAGCCGACCTCAAGCAGCTCAACAGGGCTCCTATGCATACAAGAATGCATGAATCAATGTTTCCTGGGATCCTGTTTCTGCGAGGGAGTCGCGTGTACGTTTTCAGCCTTGAAAACACTCACGACTCAATAAACCTGAGCACGGTGAATACTTGAACGTTGGGACTAGCCCACGTGCCGCGGCAAATGTACAAGCAACCCCTGAGATTCCGAACTCTACACTTCAGCACAGGGAGACCTTCCTGATCAGCTCGAATCAGAAGGATCACCGACCGCTGACACAAACAGGTCTGAAGCACAACGAAGGCCGCAGGAGTACTGGCATTAAGGCCCCTCTTGGTGCAGGTCGAAGACATCCGCCATTCCTCGATTCAATAAATATCATCTTTTTTTGTCTTCCTGCCAGTCCATACTTGAGGAAATATCCACAAAACTCTTTCTTGCCGACAACCGTGGCAATAATAAGAAGCTTCCTGTTGAACTGTCCGCGCGTACTTACTATAGCAACGCTATTTTTGTGTTATTTTCACTGAATATTATGCAGACCCGTTTGCCTTCTTTGAGCGTTTGTCTCGCTTATGTTCACCCATACCGTGCAGCCAGTTTGCTAAGCGTGAGCATTCTTCTCCACCGCAGGTTCTTTCCCGGTTCGAGCGCCGCCAGCCAAGACGGCGCTGACTCCTGCAACGCCCCACATGCCATGGGAGCTTGTTCACAGCTCAAGCTAGTGCTATGGAAGAACATAGTGCTCCGGCTACGGCAACCGGTGAGTACAGTAGAAATACGAATAGATAGCAATACAGATAGCAAGGACCCCCTGCTATACGGCATCTAACTAATAATAATATTTGGGGTTTTACGTCCCAAAACCACGATATGAGAGACGCCGTAGTGGAGGTCTCCGGAAATTTCGACCATCTGGTGTTCTTTAACGTGCACTGACATCGCACAGTACACGCGCCTCTAGCATTGCGCCTCCATCGAAATGCCACCGCCGCGGCCGGGATCGAACCCGCGACTTTCAGGTCAGCAGCCGAGATAGCATCTAACTGTATATGAGCTTTTCATTTGCGCTTTCAAGCACACGTTTACGCTTTTCGCACTTCCGCAGTTTGTCGAAGCACGGAACAGCACATAAGCGTTCGTGACTCTCTTTGTTGCTGTTTTGAGACGAGGTCTTGGTTGTTGTGAAGAACTGTTATTACACGTTGTCGCACGAACCTATTGCCGCTGCGATATGGGAGTCAAACTTGCTGCTATAGATGTCACAGAGCAGACACAGCCACGTAAGACTCGTGCATAAGAAGCATCAACAAAATCGCTCAACAGAACCAGTTGGCGCCCAAGTGAGTCCCGGATACTTTGCTTTAAACGGAAACTGAGGCCTCGACTCGGTCAACCGGTACACGAGAGTGCACACGACACCCGCACGTCTAGAAAGCCGTAGCGAAAGCTGTCCTTCGGTCGTCCGAGCGTCCGACCACGCTAGTACTCCCCGTGTCATCAACAACCGCGTTCCCGCACTCAAAGCACCCAGCCTGCCTGTCCCGGTTGCAAAGGAGACAAAGGACCACCGTCCTTTGTGGCAGTGCTTCGACTGAGCCGCTTCTGAATGCGTGCGGGGTGGCACGGAGGGACGTGACCGAAGAGGAAACGCGCGCGGTCCTCAGTGATCTCTGCATAAGATGGCGCAGTGGTGCCCGTACGGCGAAAGAGTAATCAGGCAGTGTCTGAAGCGAAAAGGGGATAAATGGCGGTACGCAGAACTTCTTCGATCTTCAAGAGGATAGGCGGATGGAGGAAGTCGTTCGAAGTGACAAAAGGGTCGACGAGCTTCGGCGAGTGGGGAGGCAAAAGAAATGCGCGGAGACAGCGAGAGACGATTCTTGAGCCTTATTATGTGAGCTGGAGAGACTTGGTGACTGAGACAACGTTCGTCTCAGTCATACCCTTCCGTTCTTTGTCCGCTGTCGCGCTGTGCCCATTGTCGCAGAGGAGCAACTGACCCACTCCCAGTCCTTGACATCAGAAAAAAAAAAGAACAAAAAAACTGACCCGGTTGTATGGGTGGTGCCTTCCACATCGACAGATAATACCTAACGTTCACAAAACGCGAGATAAGAGCGATTTTTTTTTTTTTTGCGATGTATGATCTAGAATAGTTCCCGGGTCATGCCCTCAAATGACAGTTCGTAAAAGACGTTAGGATTATTTAGTCTGTCGTGGCTAGTCATTTGTAATGAGTCTGCTTGTAGTGCTTGCAATAAATGATCTCTACACCAAAAAGTAAAACGACCGTTCTCAGTTTGTGTTCTTATACCCGGCCCCAGTTTTTACGTAACGAATGTTTAGATGGTGCACAGGGAGCAGTAACTAGTAGTTTAGAAGCGGTAATAACATTGTTTTTAATAATAATTGTTGGGGTTTAACGTTGCAAAATCACGATTTGATTATGAGAGACGCCTTAGTGAAGGACTCCGGAAATTTCGACCACCTGAGGTTCTTTGGCGTGCACCTAAATCTAAGTACACGGGCCTCAAGCATCTTCGCCTCCATCGAAAAAGTGTGCGTGTGTGTTGTGCGCGCGCGCGGGTGTGTGTGTGTGTGTGTGTGTGTGTGTGTGTGTGTGTGTGTGTGTGTGTGTGTGTGTGTGTGTGTGTGTGTGTGCGTGCGTGCGTGCGTGCGTGCGTGCGTGCGTGCGTGCGTGCGTGCGTGCGCGCGTTCGTGCGACAAACGCGCTTCGAAAGGAAAGAGACACTACAACAGCACAACGTAAGTGCGCACGCAGAGCACCACTATTTCCTCAGCTTCATTCATGAGCCCGGTCTTCGACCTCATTTTTTTCCCCTCTGCATTTCTTTTTCTCTTCTGATTCACGTGGTAGACCAGTGTAGGAAAACAAAAATGATGTATTTGGCATAAGTACCTGTCCGGTCTAGACGAGCCAACTTTAGCCCAAGTGGTATAATTCAAGTACCTTCCTAATGAATACAGATGGCGTACAAGCGCTTAGCGAAAAAAAAAACAACCTCATTGTCAATTGCGATCACGGAAAGGAAGGCACTACGCGGCACCTCAGGTGTGGCTCCGTGTCGCCCGTACTTGATGATGCAGTCTGGAGACAATGCGTACGCGAGAGTAAAAGAAAAATAAAAGCGAGATGAAACTACAGACATTAGGTCTCTCGCTTTATCGATCATATCTTCAATTACTGTCTTGAACACTTAACCTCGACGCCGCTCTTGCCATTTCTTTTTAGAAATATAGAAAAGTGAGTGAACATAAAAACATCGAGTGATTGACCTCGTACGATGCTATAGCCTTTTCTTTTATTTGTGAAACTAGCGCATTAAGAATTGCAACCGTATGTACTATATGTTTTATAATGCGCGACATTACAACGCCAGGACATCAAAACGGGCTTATGAGGGAGCCACTATGGAGGTAATCTCGCTCGGCGCGTCGAGAATGCCGAGCACCGATGAGCTAATAGAATCTACCTATACCCTTGCTAAATCGTTAAATGGTAACAGACGTGTCAAGAACATTCATGAATATACAACAACGGTGCGCCAAAAATGCGGCAGCCCCTCGCACACATATTCTTCAGGTCAAAGGACTAGTATACCAATCTCTAGGCGTCACACAATCGCAACGCTTGTGCAGTCAGTGTCTGATAACGGTCATTACAAGCACTTTTAGAAGGTGTAACAAGAATTCTCACCATCCCGCTGTGGTCCCACCTCCTTGCCAGCCCTAAAAAGAAATAATAAGAGCAGCAACGATAGGGGGGTCAGAAATTGGACACCCGTAATTTAGTGCAAAGACAGCGGAAAAGTAAGAACAATCTAAATGTGACCTTAGCGCTCAAAAACCATTCACCAACGACCGTAGCTGGCTTGAAGAACACACTGAGCATGCGTAAAGGCATATGCTTGTCGCGGCGAGTGGTTCACGAGATGTGGTGGTCTGGTGCCCGCCGCGGATTGCGTCCATTTCTAATAAAGCAAAAAAATGAGTGCGATTTCATGAAGCGCCTTGAGCAGGCCTACAAGCAGGCCGATAACGCCGTATTTCTTTGCTATCACTGTCATCTCTGGTTATACATAGCTCCTGAATTAGCGAATTGGAATCATCCTTGGATAAACTCTCAAATAGCAATAGCATTATAATCTATCTATCTATCTATCTATCTATCTATCTATCTATCTATCTATCTATCTATCTATCTATCTATCTATCTATCTATCTATCTATCTATCTATCTATCTATCTATCTATCTATCGTAGGCGTCAACACGAATGAAAAAAATCATCATCGCAGGATGACGTCACATTGACGTCACAAATCGCCAAAATTTGTGCCGTCATCATGTCGTCACTATGACGACACATACCCTAACGAAAGGTTGCAAAAAGCTTGCAATGCCTCCGATCATGGAGGCAGTGCAAAACTACGTTAGGTGCAGACAGCTTTCGCAAGGGGGCGGGGGAGGATGAGTACTTCGACTGAGAACGAAAAAAATTTTTTCACAATTCGGATTTATCCGATAAAGTCCGATTTTAACGGCCAATATGACCCTGTTCCGTTCTTTACCGTATGGGCATGTTCTAAGGGGTCATTGATACATAGGCTGATTTGGCCGATATAAACTTTACTTCACGTCATCAGTATCGCGTAGACTACACCCATCGCACATTTAACAAAGGGTTTGTCGTGCACGGAGCGATCGAGTGACGTCATCGTATGTGAGGCCCCCGACAGCGCGAGACGTATTGATATACGGTCCCCTGGCGGCATTGGGGCGCGCCAGACGACATCGAATATACGGAGCTCGTAAAGTGCTTGCGTCTTTTACGACAAGCTTTAAGGTTGTAGTACTCACAAACGTAGGTGCTTTGTATTCAATTATTTGTATTTGTGTGTACGTGTTTGCTCATTCGAACCCTCCAGGCAACTAAAATACGCTTCGTCTGTTCTCATGCTTTATTGTTCAGACATCATTTTATTTAAGATTTAGAGTATTGAGAAGAATTCAAAATTAAACTCCGAATTTCGGAGAATTTGGGACTTACGTAGAATAAACTCCGATAAACGGCGAATTTCCGCCAAAAAAATAAACGCCGAAAGACACCCTCCGAATTTTAAGAAAAAGTCACAGTTTCGCCGCAAGGGCGAAGCAATGAATGCGATAGCAAGAAATTAATGCTATACGAAGTGAGGCTCGCCAATGGATACTCTCAGTTTGAACAGCGCTCCTGTTGCAAAGGCGGCCGAAGCAGCGAAGGAAACTAGCGTGCTTCAAGTGTCGAGCTGTGACACTTGATAGTTCGCGCTCATCTTCTGTTTGTTCGTTTAGCGGCATCCCTTCAGCTCGAGTGACTTTCGTACGCTCCGTAACATGAGCGCAGACATCACGGTGAAAGCTTGAAATATTACTCTTCCCCTCACCACGAGAAAACCGCGCGAGCAGACAGCGGAATTGCAAGGTCTCCCTGCGCAAATATAAGAAGAAGCTAGCGAGCTCGCCGACGACTTTTAAATGCGTCCGTCGCGCTCCTAGCGCCATCTCGCTGGTAATGGAGAAACGCTTATTATCGCCTGCCGGTCTCTGAGTCCGTCCAGCGGTAAAGGGTGTGTATTAGGGGTGTGCGAATATCAAATTTTTCGAACACGAATCGAATACGAATATCCACCTTCGAATATCGAATCGAATATCGAATATCAAAGGAAAAATGCCTCCACAGGAACAATATTTTATTTAACATGTAGCTATTTGAAAAAAAAAAAAAAACATTAACAGCCTGACTGGCAACGCAACATACACTGCTATCTCCAGAACACAATGTCCAGGCTAGCACAATGCACACCACAACGCAAGCAAACATCACGGCACAATGAAAGTAATCACTATATGTTATCATGAGGAAATATGAGTTGCTCCACGTGATCAGGTTGCTCCACATGCTCCACATGATTAGCGATACGAACGCAGCAGGGGTGTAGCCAGAAAATTTTTTCGGGGGGGGGGGGGGGGGGTTCAACGATACTTTATGCATGTTCGTGCGTGCGTTTGTATGTGTGCGTGTATATATATGCAGGCAAACTGAAAAATTTCGGGGGGGGGGTTGAACCCCCCAACCCCCCCCCCCCCCCCCTTGGCTACGCCCCTGGAACGCAGCAGAAATGTGGAAGACGAGTTATTTTATGCATGGTAATCGAATCGCGAATTCGAATTTTTTCGAATATTCGAGGTTATTCGAAATTCGCAACTTTTCGAATACACGATTTTCGAATCGAATACGAATATTTCGAACGTATTATTCGACGAATATTCGAAACTTTCGAATATTCGCACACCCCTAGTGTGTATATAACGCTCGCCGTTAGCTACGTGGACGATCTGCGTTTCGTGGCGTAGTGGATAGCGCCACTCGCTGCAAAGTAAGAGGTCCCTGGTTCGATTCCGCGCTTCGGAAGCATTTTTCTGAATTATTTTTCTTTGGGGCTTATATATATATATATATATATATATATATATATATATATACTTATACATATACGGTGCATGACGGCGGCGACGGCAAAATCCAGCCGAGACTGTCCATATAATTGCTATCGCAATAAAAATAAACTCCGAAAACACGGAGACCTGCTTTTTGTAACCAAAGAGGATTGTTGTAAGCGAACGGGGCCAGATTGCACTACCACAATCTACTCTTGAAGGCGAAGCTCAAGCGTTTTCTAACTTTTTTCTATCTTGTAGTTTGCTTAAAGGATATGACGGCAAGTTAATTTCTTTTTTTTTCGAGTACTTTTTATTGGGTAGGTTGCAAGTAAAGCTTTTAGACAGGCAGCCGAACTGCGCGATATAACCATATCGAGCATGGAGGCTTTTCAGGATGACTTAAGTTAAGTCTGCCCTTGTGTATTTGGCTCCAACGACGCAGTCGGCGGTGTTTTGCTGGTTTTGAGAAGTACGCTGCTTTACGTAGCATGTTTGTTGTTGTATAGCCGCTTAGTAGCGTAGAGTGTATCAGTGCGGTCTGCATAAGATTGCGTCTAGCGCTTGTGTAAGTTGCACTGACGCAATTTATAAGTATTTAGTATGGGTGGGTGCGAATATTCGAATCGAATAGCTCCTAATCGAATAACTCGATTCGACTTTCGAATAGGTAGTATTCGAATAATTCGTCAGGACGAATATATAAAACGCGACAAAGGCCAATGGTGCAACTTGGTTAGGGTAGGGTGGCTAAAACTAGCGCTAACGTCACCGTTCGTTAAACTTTCACTGACATCCTGGTTCAAAAGCGACGCATGTAGATCTTAAAGGAGGTTATGTCATTTTCACACGTAGAAAAACACATGAGAAAACTGTCCAATCCTTCACAAATTCGCTCCCGAAACAAAGGCACGGACTTCTAGCGTAGTTCAGTCGCATATGCCGCAAGCGCCGTAAAACGACCTGACTTTCGCCTGCGAAACCCTCGGTGATTGGCTCTGCATGTAAAAATTTGTTCACGCTGAGCAGTCGCCACTGCCGCACCGCACCACTAGTTCAGAAACTCCCATCGTTCCGGCGCGCAGTTAAAACGCTGCTGTGAACGGGCGCCCGAAGACTTTTGGGCCAACGTTACCCGTATCAGATGGGCCATATGTTACGCGACCATAGGGGAAAAGAAAGACTAGCTACCGTACACCCCTCTGTTAGGAGGTTAGGAGTGGCGCTGCTGACCGGAATGGCGGCTCTTCTATCAGCATGCCTGCGCGCCCATAAAATCTGAAACAAAAACCAATGCCTAACAAGCATGTAATGAAGCTGTAAGCACGCCGTAGCGTCCCTGATTTTTCCTTTGTCTTGCCGTAACTGGTGGTGCACATTTCGTGTAATTATACTATTCGATATTCGATTCGATGTTCGATATTTTTGGCAACTATTCGGCACTATTCTATTCGAATTCGATTCGAGATTAAATTTCACTATTCGCACACCCCTAGTATTTAGTTTATAAGCGTCTCTAGCGCTTGCGTGTACCGATTCAATAAACTTTCCTTTGTGGTTGACGCAGTTTATAAGTATTTAGTTTATAAGCGTCTCTAGCGCTTGAGTTTACCGGTTCAATAAACTTTCCTTTGTGGTTGCTCCTGTTATGCCGTAGTGGAGTACGTATTGTTCTAGCGCCACCGTGAGTCACGGCTTGGTGTTCTTCCATGGTCGACTCGTCTACACAGTGCCCTGAATCACCTTTATTAAGGCGAAAGCCTTAGGTGCCTCATCAAACGCGAAAATTGACTGTGAACACTTGTGATGCAAAGAATCATCACGTTATGCCGTCACCATGTGACGTCGCATACCGTGACGTCATATGATCGATATGATGACGTCATCACATGAAATCGTCGCTTGGTCAAAGGTGAGCCGATCACGGAGGCAGTGCAAAGCCAGGTGACGTGCAGAAAGCTTGCAATGGTGATGGAAAACCACGTTAGGTGCAAAAGCTATATATACGTCGACTCAGAAAAAGAAGAAGATGGCTTTCGCCTTCGAGTCGTCTTAGGCGAACGCATAAGGGACCCTGTGAGTTCCTTTTTTTTCTGGACTTGCTTTTGCGATGCTTCATGCGGTACCTCTTGTTAAAGGGGTATACATGAAATGAATGTCATTTACGTATCTAAGACTGCTTTATTTCTGTGCAGGTGATCCTCGCCCTAGAGCTGCTGTGGCCGCTCACCATTTTTCTTCTTGTTTTACTCCTACGGAAGGTCGTTCCTCCAGTTAGCCAAGAAACATGTGAGTTTGTCCGCTATAGCATTACAACACTAGTGACGATGCTATAAGCTCGCAGTTCAAAACTATAGCCATGCCCCTTAACCTATCGATAAGTGGATGCGCTTGAAAGACGAGGACGAAGAAGAGACGGGACACACACTGCGCAATGTCCCGTCTCTTCTTCGTCCTCGTCTTTCAAGCGCTTCCACTTCATCGACATGCAGAACCAACTGGCCCAACTAAGTGCCCTTAACCTAGCTTAACTAGTTTGACCTAGCAGATATGTGTGGCTGACGCAGGCATTATTGCCAGTGCATAATATGGAGTTAGTGAAATATTTTGCGTCTGTACTACTTCTCTCTGTTGCGCTTCCATCAAGCTTACATTACATCGTTACCCATCAAACTGAGTTCCACGTTCATTCTTTTTTTGAAGCTTGAGTCAGCTTCATCAAGCTCATAAGTGACAAGCTACAGAGCTAAACACGTTCAGTTTATCTAATCTCATAGTTATATCTCATGTGAATAGTACAAGATCGACCTGTACGCAGTATAAGTAGATACTGAAAGGAAAGATTAGGAATTACGATCACGCCTGAAGTTACAGTAGCGCAAAAAAAAAAACGAAAAAAAGAAAATGCGCCGTACAAGTTACAAGATACAGCCACGACATCCTAGGTTACATCGGCGCGCCGCTTTCTTCTGTCCTTTCTAGCTTACAGATTTGTTGCATTCACCGCGCGATCCATGGACAGTTACTGTTGTGTACACCAACGATGTACCCGTGGCCCTGAAGGTAACGCACCTGCGTGCTACTTTCGTCAAGGTGCCTCCGTTTCCTGTTACTGCGGAGGATTCTCGCTCGCATACGATGGTTAACCTCGCCTTGCTGCTAGAGAAACCGTACTTAACGAATATATAGTGTACACTGCGCTCGTATGTTGTTCTTGCCTTGTATCCTGATCTGCCGTGCAGCTTGTAAAAAAATGAATCCATACTAACCCGTCCAGCTTTGAACGCTATTAAACTATAGTTCCCTGCACATAACTACAGTTGCGTACGGTAGCCAGCGTGGCCGGACCCTGGCGGCCACCAAGTACTAAAATAAGCGCCAGAAGCGCACAGGAAATGACGTGGCCGTGTGTGGCCAATAGCGGCACAGAAATGGTCCCATGCATTGTAGGGGATATGTTTTGAAATCACGCGTTCCGGTATGCGCCTAGCTAGGAGGGAAGCGTCCAGTTGGTGCATGCCGGTTGATTGTTTTTGATTAAGACGTGAAAACACGGGAGATGCTAAATGAGCTCACGTGGGCTGGTTAGCGCATTACTCATAAGGGGAGAAAACAACGTTAAGAAAAGACAGAGGGCAGTAGCTAGTGTCACTATGCGTATCATTGTGCCCCCGCCCCCCCTTCTTTCTGGCGCCGCCCCAGATGTGAAAGATCCCAAGGCTCCGCCGCGATACCACTATCCGACATGGAGAGAGGTAAATAAAGGGAGTGTTGCAAAGCAACGCAGCTGCGCAATAATTAATCGTTAACTATATATCGTTTTGTAGAGCATGGAGAACGCTGGCTTGTGTCGCAGGTTACTACAACGCCCGGGCTCTGCCCAGCGCCGGCGGACTGCCCGTGCTGCAGTCTCTCATATGCAACGTAGACAACAAGTGCCTTAACAAATCTTCCTACGAGGAAATACCCACTTATCCTGGGTCAAGGTAAGCACGATACTATACGCTTTTCTTGCGTCGCTATTACTGCGATTGAATCTATAACGTTATCTAATATCTGTCACATAGGCTTTCATGGAAGCGCTAACGCCCTGGTATACATAAAGTCATTGACAAACTTCGTAGTTTTCCTTATTGCCAGAAGGTTGCATGCAAAAATAGTACCCGACATTGACTGCAGTTACACTAGACGGAGGCCAACAAGAAAAGTGGTCGTCCTTCCTTGCTTCCAGTTCTGCGAGACGTAGCGAGTAAAAGAAAGCAATAGAGGATACTGTCGCTGAATGGTTTCGTGGCAATGAAGTAACTGCCGCCGCTCACGTATGCCAAACGTTTCTGTTGGCTCCCGGCTAACTATAGCCAACGAAAAACGCGGAAATACGGGATACTTGGCCATTCCAACTCTCGCGAATTCTTGAAGCTTGAAAGAAGGAATAGACAAGGAGCACACACGAAGAAGTCGATTGCTGCGTATTTTTGTAGCGTTAGCTACACTGGCCTAGCCGAGCCAGTTTCGCGTGGCTCCTCAAGAGCTGTGCTGCGCATGCGCGAGGATCAGTGATGTCACACAGCTGGCGCATCGGAGCCGGCACCTCCCGCGCACTCCGCCACTGCCGCGCGCGACGCGCTACCGCAGGTCTGCGCTTTCCAGAGGAGTGACGTCGTAGCCGAGGTAGACGTACTGGCGCCTGCGCGCGCGCAGCTATTCGCCTTCGCTGTACAGTCGCCGTCTGACACTGCGCTGGAGCCGCTTGATAGCGCCTCTGACCGGCGTTTGCCAGTGTGGTTTAGCCATGGAGAAGGAGAGGGCAAATGCTGCTCAACGGCGCAGAAGAGCGGAGAAGCTTAACTCATCGGATGCCTGGCAAAATAAATATACATGTGCCACATAATATGTATACCATGTGTGTGTCATTGGAGCAGCAGTAAGCATGATAATCAAGCTAATCCTAGACAATCAGGTAAGCTAAGAACAATCAGCTGAACCTTTGCTAACGCTACGTTATCCTGGCATAGCCGAGCTAAGCCACAGCAATATTTTTTTGTGTGTATTGAAGGGACACCAAAGAGAAAAATGATTTGTTTCATATTAGTAAACCACTCTTTCGTAACTCCAAAATTACCACGCTCGCCGCGAGCAGACGCTTCGTGAGCGAGAAAACGTGCGAAAGGAAGTTGCAGCTGGCGACGCCACCTTGAAATTCCCTCACCAAGCGCCGTGACGTCGTAGATTTCGACGGCGTCTCCTAGGTCCTACGTATTCCCTAATCAGTAAAAATGAAGTACATTGTCCGCTGAGTGGGTCGCAGACTTTATATACCAAGTTTCAGAAAAGTTCGTTTAGACAACGTCACCAAAATACGAAAAATACACTTTGAAATCCCCTGAAGTCACGTGCGGAGATTTCGGCGCGAAAGTTAAAAATGAAACTTTGGCCTTGATTTTCTCCTCTATTAATAAACCTATGATGGTAAAATTAACGAAATGAGAGTTCTCAGAGTACAATTTATCAATCTAAACCGATTCACTGTATCACTTTAATGTCCCTTTAACGCGATAAAGAGCTCTTTCCGCAGAAATTCCGGTCTCGGTGTCGGCGTCGTTGGTAGTGAGCGAAAAATCAGCGTTGTCCGTGAGCGGAAATTCGAGATAGACGCAAATAAAATAACTAATAAGAAAGGTTTGGTTCGAGTGGGGAATCGAACCCAGGACTTCTGCGTGGTAAGAAGGTGTTCTACCACAGAGTGACGCCGTACTTGAAGCTGTTTCGAGAAAAAAAAAACGCTATACGAATGGCATGCGGTGCGAGGAGTCTGCTTAACGCATGTAGTAATACTGCGTGGAAGAAGCGTAGAACCTCGTCAGACGTCAAAACACGTGAACGGCGCAATGAGTGGTTGGTGTCTAAGGCCCATCAATTTACAAAGCGCGCAGACATAATTAATAAACATTATCAGCAGCAGCATCAACAAAGTGCGCGGGAGTGTCGGTGCGCGTGTTGCCTTACGGACGCGTAGTGGGTGCTATACTAATTCGCAAAAGGAAGAATTATGGCGCAACTTGGAGTTGGCATGTCTAGGATAGGTTGAAACGGTCGCTTTATACGCCCACAGACGTTTCTTTCCTAGCGGCACGGCTGAGGAGTCCACCAAGAAGCAAAGCGAGGCTAGCGATTGAGAAGACGTTGCAAACGGAGCCCGATTACGCTATCGCGTCCTACTCTTGATGGCGAATCTCAAGCGTCGTCCAAGTTTCGCAGTCATGACTGGGCCTTAGAAAGGCAGCACAGGGAATCCGGGTAGTTCGCACATGGACACTGTGAATGGGGCCAAATATGACTGGACACGCCTAGATTGAATCATCTTGAAAAGCCTCCGTGCTAGATCTAGTTATACATCAGAGTTCGGGTGCCTATACAAAATAGCTTTAATTTTTGACTGCACAATAAACGTACCGCAAAAAAATAAATTAAGTTTCCCTTTTATCCTTTAAGCAAATGTCTACAAGTTAAAGAAAACGCTTGGAATGGTGCCGTTTAAATACCTGCTACAAAGTCGTTGCCGAGCTAGAGGCCGGATCTGCCAAAAGAAGCACTGATAGTCCTAGCAATGAACGCATGACGGACGGACGGAAAAAACTTTATTACGAAAAAAAAAAAAAACACATGCAAGGTTGCCGGCCCGAGCCACGGTGTAAGATATAAACACTTTAGGTGGGGACACTTCTCGGCTTGCTTACGAGACGCGATCGACCAGATAAAGTAACAACGGCGCGCGTCCGTAGGACCGCTGATGGCAGCGGATACCTATCGGCAAGCCAGCGCAACTTCAAAATAAAAAAAAGTTTTACGTACCGTTGCTATAGCAACCGGCGAGGTCGGTCGCAACGCCGGCGTTCTGCGAGCGTCGCGTTTGTCACTCTCGGAAAACACGCCGTGCGACCGCTTTAGTTGCTAGCGTGCCTTAGCCGCGTTCGCTGACCTGGCATTTTATCATTCCCGTTTACAAAATTAACTTGTGATGTGGTAAGCAGCCATGCAGGAAATTTGACGAAAGAAGGCGTCTACACAACGAGCGAATATGGGAAGAAAGTGTTTCGTTAGTGGTTGCCGGTCAGGTTACCCTCACTGTCAAGAAAAAGCAATTTTGTTCAATGTTCCTGCTGATCCCGAACGCCTCCAGGAATGGGCTCAAGCGATTCCCAGGAAGACCCGTATGCTCAGCACAAAGGATGCCGTCTGCAGCAAGCGCTTCACAGATGATATGATTCTGAAGAAAAGATACTTAGACCTCTGGACTATCAGCGCACATATCTAGGAGTCACCTATGCAACCCGTATCATGTCCCTGAAGCATCACCCATGCAAAACGCTTATAAATGATGTGTCTACAAAACAGCTATATGCAAACCGGCCCTCAATTGCCCCGCCGTTTCCGTTGGCAATAAAACCTGTTGCAGAAAAACTAGAAATTAATTTCGCGGATCTACAGAAAATTGACCATTCTGAAGCCGTTGCCCCTTGGAAGCACCGTCCGGTCTCTTGTGACTGGTCCTTTAAAGACTTTAAAAAGAAAACTTGTCCAAATGCGCTAATTGAGCAACATTTTTTGGCCCTTGAGCACAAATATCGTTCAACCGCCTTCTTCTCTGATGGATCAAAGTCCTCAACATCTGTATCCTGTGCAGCCTATGGCCAAAACTTCTCCAGCACCAAGACCTTACATACACATACCAGCATTTTTACGGCTGAAGCGTTTGGAATACTGCTAATTATTGAGCACATTATACAACATAAGATACAAAGGTCTATAGTGTACACAGATTCCTTAAGCGTAGTTACAGCCTTGTCCTGTGGCAAGTACAGCAAAAACACTGTTTTCAACAAGCTCCTTAATACTATCAATGCAGCCTATAACTTAAACCTTTCTATAGTTTTATGCTGGGTGCCAGGTCACTCTGGGATCGCAGGCAATGAAATAGTGGACAAGAATGCCCGAGAAGCAGCTAGTCGGCACACTATAGATGTAAATTCTGTTCCTGGTGTGGACTTAAAACCTGTTGTACGGAGAGCGCTACGTAGACACTGGCAAGCTGAATGGGACAAACAAGTCGAGAACAAGCTCCATCTAGTAAAACCACAAATAACAAAACCTATCCCACAAAAACTCAGCAGATTCACCGAAGTCACCCTAGCACGGCTCAGGATAGGCCACACCTATGCCACACATAAACACCTCCTGACAGGCAGTGATCCACCGACTTGTATACACTGTGCAGAGAATCTAACCATTCTGCATGTCCTAATTGAATGTCCCGCGCTTCACCAAGAGCGACTGACCCATTTTAGGGAACTTTACCGCTATCATATTCCACCTCATCCCGCGCTATTCTTATCACTCGACCCAATGTTTAACCATAAGCGACTTCTTAAATACCTAGAGAAAATCAAGTTTTTAGAAACGGTATCATTCCATCCTAGTCACCAGGCTGGGCCTCACATGTGAGGTACAGCCTGTTGCCGTGCGTGTCGAAATACGTCCGAGCCCTCGCAGTTCTTGCGCAGGCAAGAATTCGGCAGTGAGGTACTTGGACCTTGCTGACTCATTTACCGCGAGAACCTGCAGCCAACGATATCAAGGCCTGGTAATGGAATAGATATTCATTTTAGGACACCGTAGTTATATATGTTTTATAGATATGCCCTTGTACAGCAATTATAATAACCAGTGATTTTAAATAACTAAACTGAAACTATGACACTTGTACTGGCGCTCTTTGGCCTTAGATGCCCTTGCGCCAATAAAACGTAATAATAATAAATAATAAAAGATACTTAGAGCTTGCAGGAGAAGTCCTGCTCGACGTGCCGAAAAGAAGCGTTCTTTCGGAAGATGCAATCCCTTGCATTTTTCCGTCTTCTCCCGTACAGCCTTCTTCGGAGTCCAGGAAAAGAAAGACACCTACTACAGGTCACCCACCACCACTACCAAAGGCCAGAAAGAAATACTGCAAGTTTGCGGCAGCTTCGAAACTTCAGGAAAACCCTGCAATGGCTTTAGCGCAAGAGGGGGACAGTGAAGTATCGCCTGAAACTATGTTTAATGACAGTTCCGGAAACGTTGTGATGAGAGGAAACGCCACAGCTTCAAGTAAGCAGTTTGCAGCTGAGATGCTGGCAAGCGAAGATGAAGTGGGCACCGAAAGTTTCTTTTCAGGAGTGTGCTTAGACCCTTCAAACGCCGACTTGCCAAGCTCTGATCATACACTGCGTGACTCCGGTCAGCATTCTTTTCATTTTCTACAAGCTGGGGTTTCGTCATCTGGGAATCCGCTGTCAGTTAAGATACTCAATGTACAGCAAGTCAAGGACGCAACTTTCGCTCTCAGCACTTTCGTACTTGGTCGAAGAGTTGACTCCCCATTTATTCCCGAATCATGTGAATTGCGCTCTCCTGATGACTGGAGCGTTGTGAGTGAAGCCCTAAAATGTTTCGCTGAATGGAACATCTGCTCTGGTGGGCCACCACAGGAAAGATACACGAACGTGTACTTGAAATGTGGCTACGTGGATACATCCGGCGTTTGGCGTCATAATCGGTGCCCCATTTTTCAAACTGGAGAATCTCCTTGCACATTTTGTGATAGGCTGCACAGCGGGTGCACATGTACAGGAAGGAGAAGCGCAGACAAGAAAAACGAATCAGAATCCCGTTGAAGTCATCCATAAAAGATAAGGTAAATGCCTTACGAAAGCAACGCATTGCATGTTACAGGTCCAAGATGCAAGTGCTTAGGACCAAAAGAAAGCTTCTCCAGGAGTTAGTCTTGTCGTGACAAACTCACCGTACTAAGCGACAACTCGCTCAACGAAACGCTGACAAGAGCTTTCAGAGGCGCAGCAAATGCTAGTGAGAGAGTGCGTGGAAGCAGCCCGACACGAGTCAAGAAATGGCAGGAGGTACACAAACAACTGGCTCCTGTTGTGCTTACTGTTACACATTCGCTCACCGAGCGCCTATAGGTTTCTTAAAGAGAACGACGTCCTCCCCCTGCCATCAGTGAAAACTATCAGACGCTACATATGTACAGTTGACATGAAGTGCGGCTTTGACACAGACTTCTTCTCGGCACTGAAAAAGAAGTTGCAAACGAAGCCGACATTCTTCAGGCATGGAATGTTGTTGTTGGACGAGATGCAAGATAGAGAGTGCAAATGGCTTAATTCAAGGACTTTGAGCTATGATGGCCTCGTGGATCAAGGCGAACAGAACATGAAATCTAAAGATTTGGCCGACCATGCACTGGTGTTTATGTTCTGCCCGTTTACCGACAGCTACGCACAACCTGTGGCAGTCTTCGCTTCCAAAAACGCCACGCGAGGCACAGTGCTGTGCCAGTTGTTTTTGCAAACGATTGTGCTCCTTGAAGAAGCTGGAGCGTTCATTGACGGGGTCGTCTGCGATGGGGCAAGCACGACCCGTACCATGTGGAAGCACCTCGGCATCTCAGGTGATGTAGAGCGAGAGAAGAATTTCTTCGAACATCCTCTTGATGCTGAACGCAATGTGTACATGTTTTCAGACGTCCCGCATTTATTTAAATGCATCAGGAACAGGCTGCTGAAACAAAAGTACATGAAAGTGCACGGAAAGTGGGTGAAATGGTCTCACTACGTTTCGGTATTCAAAGAGGATGAGGTGCACAAAGGAGGCCTCAAGGTGTGCCCCAAAATTACTCAGCGTCATATCTGGCCAAGCAACGTGGACAAAATGCGCGTGAAATTCGCGACTCAAATTTTCAGTTCTTCCATGGCTGCTGGTATGAAGTACTACCAGGAACAAGGCAAAAGCAATCTGAGTGACTGCGAGGGAACCATTGAGTTTACAGTGCGACTCAATGATTTGTATGACGCCTTAAACCGACGGCACCCGGCGGAAGGAATTAAGCAAGGCAGCAGTGATATCAGGGTCCTGAAAGAAGGCTTGAAATGGCTGAACGAATGGGAAAAAGAGCTTTTTGATGGGCTAATTACTAAAGACATGTTTCTGGCAAGGACGACTGCTGAAGGACTTCGCGTCACATTGAAGTCCACAATCGATCTTTGCAACCATTTACTGAATGTGTGCAGCTTCCGATACGTTCTTACCGCTAAATTCAATCTGCACCCATTGGAATGCTTTTTCGGGAAAGTCCGTCAAGCAGCTGGTGAGAATGATCACCTTGACATGCCCACATTCATGCAGGTGTATAGAACGCTCAGTACATACACACTGCTGAAGCCACCTAAGTTCGGAAATTGCGAGGCAAGAGAAGATGCCCCCATTTTGGATTTCGCCTGCTTCAAATAAATCTTCAAAGGTGGTGAAAATTCATCTGAAAGGCAGCTCGAGGAACTTCGCGCGAAGTTGGATGGACTTATAGACACGGAATCGTGGGAATGTGAAGATGTTTTCCCTGCAAGTTCGACCACAGCCCAGTCAGTTGACTGCATAATTTATTACGTCTGTGGTTACCTGAGCCGGAAGCTTCAACCGATGTTCTCATGCTTAACCTGCAGGAGGTCACTCACCGTGTGTTCAAGCGTTGCACCGGAAGCTGCCCTTACGAACTCAAAGACGAAGGGAGGACTTACACACCCAAATCGCAGGCTGTACTCTGTGCTGAAGTCCGCGGAAGATTATTTTTCCAGCCACGCAGACGACCCCCACGTATTTTGGGACACAATTGAGCATGTCACTGAGCAGCAGTTGACATTTCCGTGCACTGAGCACAAGACAGACGCAGTTGCCAGAATCCTGCGCTACTACATTACTATGAGAATGCGGCAACACTGCAAGATGCAAGGCCGAAATGCGCCTAAAGAAAGCTGCAACAAAAAGAAAGAGGCAAGGCTTTGCAAGGTTTAGACTCCTCCTGTTGTTCTGTTCGGACATGTCTCGCCCTTACGGTGGTGTCACTTTCATGAGATTCAATGTATACATTCACTGTCTACGTCGTAAATGTGAATGAATAATTTTCGCTGCACGAACAGTTGTTTTATGTTTATGCTACGCAATGATACATTGGAATAAATAGCAGTTTTTCTGTTATAGACTTAGTGAGAAGTTTTTTCACAGGTCTTACGTTGTGCACTCGCTGTTTTTTGTGAGCTTGCTTCCAGTGGCGTTCTTAGAAAGGTGCGTTGATTATTCAATGCGAAAAAAAAAAAAACTATAGTATGTTCCCCCTGCACGGTAAGAGGCGATGGTGACAGCAGCGAGAAGATATGCGCAGTGGCCCACGTAAACGTCTCCTGCCCACTGTTAAGCTCACAGTCGTGAACGTTCCGCCGTATATTCGTCATTAGAACCGCAAAAATAGATTTCGGCGCAACACCAAACGGTACCTATGTAATGCACGCCAAACAATTTGTCTGAGTATCTAAGTTCTCGCTTCTCTCATACGAGCAATCACGCGTTCTTGTTCAAGTTCTGCTTTGCTGGTCATCAAAAGCATGTGTGTTCCCCCATGCTGTTAGCGCGCGCTGCCGTATATCTCACATCATGCCCCACATCCAGCTAGCCGATCCGAGTGCACTACCTACCATCAGCGAACGCACGAAAACCAGAGCATTTAGATAGAGAGCCGCAACATACGACATTTTGGAAGAGATGTCAATTATGCAAGTATCTGTTACGCCCCAAAAAAGTACTAAGTTTACTGGACGTGCGAGAACCAACTTCAAATAACGGCATGCTTTACATAGAGAAGCATGGAGACCGCGCATGCCGCGCGTCCCTAACCCCTCCTCATGCTTGGAGAGAAGAGTAATTAATTTTCACTCCTTGGTAGGAACAACGCCCATGTGTCACTAAACTCAAGTTTCCCGCGAAGGGCCGGATGTTATAGCAACGCCTCTGTCTGTCTTCAAGTTGCGTCTACTCGCCGATAGATATCCGCTGCGGTCAGCGGTCCGATGGACGCGCGTCGCTGTTACTTTATCTGGTCGATCGCGTCTCGCGAGTGTCCCCACCTAAAATGCATGTATCTTACACCGTGGCCCGAGCTCAGCCCACCCGGGCGGTGAGGCATAGCCTTTCCACCGCTGCCCGGGCCCGCTGGGTTGCTCACAGTTGTTCGTGTAGATCTGAGCTAGTCAGAGCACTTAGCCATCGCTCCTCGAGAAGGTCCGGTCCTATGTTGTCCTCTCTGTATATCCTGATCCGTGTGCATTTCCATAAGATATGTGCCATATCTGCGTGTTCGTGATTCCAGAGCATACAGCTCGCTTCTGGGTATTGTTTAGAATTTACTCTGTTTAAGTGTACTGGATTTGGGAACGTTCTGGTTTGCAATCTTCTCTAATCTGTTTCTTGAGATCTGTCTAATTGTTTGTGTGGTGGTGGGTATTCTTCTCGTTGCTGCTTATAGTGTGCCAGTATGTCGTGGTACGTGATGAGTCTGTCTCTGTCGTCTTGAATCGCTACTTCGTCATTGTCGCCTCCTCCGTCTTCCTCATCACCTCCACCGCAGTCATACCTCCTTCCGGGGTGGGTGAGGGGTGTCGGGCCGTCACTGACAGAGCCGCGGTGGGTTAGTTCTCGCGCGGTTCGGTGGACCTTCTCGTTGACGTTGGGAGGGATGCTCGGATCTTCTGTGTTGACCTCCCCCATGTGTGCCGGGATCCATTTGAGGTATTTGGGTGTAATTTGGCCGTTCCGGAAGTCTTCTGCTTTGCGGTTCAGGATTTTGGCTGCTTCGGTGGAGACCCATCCCTTTGTGAAGTTTCTAATGGCCGTCTTGGAATCACTGATTATTGTTCTGTCTTGTTTTCGATCATTGATTACGGCCAATGCAATTGCCGTTTCTTCCGCTGCTTCTGATGATCTGGTCCTTACGGAGCCCGTTGTCACAGTCTTCCCTTCGTGTCTACGACCGCCATTGCGAAGAGGGAGCCGCTGACAACATCAGTATTGATGTCCAGGTTTCGGGGATAACGGGCGGCGTCTACAAAAAGCACCCCCTCCCGCGCGCCGTGGTTTTTGAGGATCGTTTTCGTGCGGCATTTTCTTCTCTCGAAGTTGTGTACGGGGTGCATATTCTTCGGGATGTTTTCCGTGATTATTGCGGATACGACGTCCGGGTGAATCTGCATCTTGGGGCCCCTCATTCCGTGGTAGTTTATGGAGATCTTTTCCATGATTTCTCTGCCAGCCTTGGTTCCGGACAATATTTCGAGTTGCGCTATCCTCTGTGCTTCAGCGATCTCGTCCAGCGTGTTATGAACGCATGAAATAAAGATCCCCGCCGAATCTCTTTTGTGGGTTGTTCAGAGAGGTCTTTTGCCTGCTGGAACCCTTCTTTGCTGATTCATTCAACGAGCAATACGCATTCAACGAGCATCGTGGCTATAACGCCCAGCTGAGAGTAGTTGGTAAGCCCGAATGACGTGTTATGCTCGCCTATTCACACAGCGAGATGACGTGTTCGGTTAAAAATTTAGCGTTTCATTTAACTTAGCCTCTCAGTGTTCGCCGCTGCGAGAACATCCGACGTCCGCGCAATTGTTTACTTACTTCTTTCGATATAGCTTGCATGCTTTAGATATTACGAGAGATGAAAAATTATTGAGCACGGGGTGTCGATGGAGACAACGTTTCGGCAACTGGTCTTGTCTTCTTCAAGGCAGCAAGCTTATTTAGATATTGCAAGCAGTTTACGAGGTGTCGCGTTGGCGGTGTATGTGCTATGTGACTTCACTAAAATCCGTTGGAAAAGCTTGAAACGACGAATAACTTAATGCAGATTGCCAGGAAAAACGAGAAGCGTGGATACTAGCCGCGCCGTTCACCGTCGACTCGTACCGGCATGCGCAAGAACTTTTCGTGTTCAATCTTCTAACCTTTCTTTTTTTTTGACGTATGCTGTTAACATTGGCCTATTTTATAAGAAAACCTAATGTTTGCTGCCTTTCCGCTCTCCTTCCCATCCTCCATGATGGCTTAAAAGTGGAATACGTCTTTGTTTTTGTTCTTCTTGAATAACCCTGGCTTATCCGTGTAACCGGGAAAACATTGCAATGAGGGTGCTACCTTCCGTTCTCTTCTACATTACAGGATAAACGAGCTAGTCCAAGATTTATCACCGCTGCTTCAAGATGAAAGTATATTGTCCGTTATCAAGTCGCTACCTGTGCTGGCCGATCTCCTCAGGCCTTTGGAGGCCCTGTTTCAAGACGAGACGACGCAGAAGCTCCTCGGTAATTATCTGTAATTGTTGACGGCCTATGTAGATTCTCACCGAAATGTATCAAAATGTTACAGAAAAGAATGAGCGACTTCCGCTCTTTCCCAATACAAAAGCGTTACAGAGTATACATGACCTCCATTTTGGTTCACTTCTTACAATATCTGGGCACCGAGCAGTGCCACAATACAATAATCGCGAAAGGTGTACGGAAGAACCAGGCTTGAACGCTGTAAAGCGTTCGTCACACCGCGTCTATTGCCTCCTGCATTGTACTGGGTAATCACTATTTAATTGCTATGTACTACGCACCAATTTCTTTCTGCATATTTGTTTTCTTGAAGCCGTCAATAGACTATGCTTCCTCTTCGCCATCGCTGAGTAAAGCGATTCCAAGGCCAGACAACAGAGTACTCGCTTTTCAATGCACTTGCATAATGCAATGCACTTGCATCATGCAACAGAGTACTGGCTTCACTGTAGTTGCACCATGCAGTACATTCATTGCATGGTGCGTTCTGCCCTAAGTGAGGAGCGCTGGCGCGTGGTGGGCTTTCCAAGAAATGCCCACTAAAGACTGCTAGTGAACCGTGTCGCAGACAGCGGAGCACGTCAGATCACAGGATTAATTTCCAGTCGCGAGTCTGTTTCCTCCGCGAACGTCCATCAACATATATAGACGTTATCGCATTGCCACTGCGCTGGGCAACGGGCCATCTCACTTCATTGGCCTTCTTTACAGGAAAGGGACTTCCCCTGACGGACGTCATCGGCAACAAGCGGTACGCACGAAGCGTCCTGCTTAGCCACACGAATATGACTCCCGAAACGGTGGACGCGCTTTTGGAGTCACGTGTCAACGTTCCTGCTGTAAGTATGTTCACGTAGTACATTTCACGGACGTCGCGCAGTTTGTCAGTGCTAACGAAGAAAGTAGCGCCGCACCCCGTCCGCATTAATAGCAGCTGTCCTTGTGTATTGTATTTTCTCGAGAAGTATTCGTTGCCGCATTAACATCTAAAGGCGGCTAACAAACGATACATTTGTTTATGAAGCTATGAAAGCAGGATAGCGATGTGCCCGGAACAGCCAAAAATTGAACTAACGCAATGTAATAATGAAGAGACTCGGGCTTCAGTCAGAAATGGCACCAAAAACTGCAACATCAGCGTGTCTACTCTTCAGTTAAACGTTAAAGGCTCCATTATGCGATTCTTTCGTTGCTTAATACGTCTACAATGCATCGGTCGAGTAATCAGTTGAAACCACCGTGTGCCGTGAGACAGACAGACAATAAACTTTACTAGGACCCTGAGGGGCGACTCGGAAAGCCCCCTTTACAGGGGAGGAGCCACCGCGGACAGCTCGATGTGTCATGAGAGAAAACAAAAACTAACTCTGACATTAGAACTAACTCTGAAAAACTAACTCTGACATTTCAGCCAATCCTGATGCTGAACATATGATTAGCCACAATATTATTAGTCACAATATGAAAAGCGCAGGCGCCCGTCCGAACCTTTTTTATTCAGGCCCTAATATTTTTTGCAGGTCCTACATGTTCTCGGATCCGGTATGAAACAGAAGAGCAGCCGAGAATGCAATGTCGACACGCTATCATCGTATATCATGCTAGAGGACGCTGACATGCTACAAGCAGTCGCTGCCTCACTGTGCTCCATGTCCAGCGAACAACAGGAGAACCTCATGAAGGAACTGCAGTCCGTATTCGACTACGGGAAAGTCATGAACCTGGTAAGTGCGTACGTATGTCTCAGTGACACTACGGGCCAGCGACACCTGCCGGTATTTTGTAGCATAAAGATGGTTGGTTAGTTTATGGCAGAGGTCTCAAGCTCACCTAAGGTAGCGAGGCCGCAGTCACGAAATTTAGTCCCGCAAAGGCCGGGCAAGAAGGTTGCAATGGGGGAGGATGTGCAAAATGTCAGCTAAAGGTTGTTATTTGAAAGGCGTCCTTTCCCATATCTCATATATAAGTCATTCCTGAAGGGGATTTGGCCCCAGGATTCGAAACACATATCTATACCGATGTGCAGAATGCATAAAATCTGGACGACGATTCTGAAATACAGAGTTCTTGTTTCACGGTTACGTTTTAACACATGGTGACCGCGTGACGTGCCCCACCAAAAAGACGCTTGAGACCGGTCATGGTTGTGACGCTCATGAACGCACTCACTGGGCCACCGCAGTGGCTGTCGCATAAAGAATGATATAACCTGTATATTTTATAGCGTGCCGAAATCTAAAACGCTTATTTTGCGTATTGGCGTTTGCCGAAAGACACTAAATGTATGCGATGATGCCAGGTATGTCAAAACGCACAGACCAGTATGATGTCAGTTGTTCCCGACTAATAAAGCATATATTTTTGCTCATTTAGCGAGCATACATAATCGTCAGTTAAACTGTTGTTGAATTCGATTGCTCGGGGATGGCTAGGTGGGCTATAGTTGGTATTGCATTTTCATGAAATTTTTGACCGTGAATAGACGACGCTCAAAATTTTGTATGAAAGTTCCATTGCTCGCCTCTTCGTTCAAAATGCTGAGTAAGCACGTTGCAACGAGCTTAAGCTGTGCGCCTATTCTTGAAACAGGTGTCGCAAGTCGTGAAAAGCCTGGGACTCGACGAATTCAGCCTCTCCATGGAGAAGGTCGGCGGCATGGTAACGGCTTTCGGCAGCATCAGCGAACAGATGCCCAGTGATTTCTCGGGAAGCCTCGAGGCACTCCGCGCTCTCATTCAGGACTTTACCGACCAGCAGCTCAACGTCGACCTGTAAGCGTCCTACACTTCTTGGCGCTTTTAATGCGATAGATATCGCTTGAGAGAGAGAGAGAGAGAGAGTGTGCGTGTGTGTGTGTGTGTGTGTGTGTGTGTGTGTGTGTGTGTGTGTGTGTGTGTGTGTGTGTGTGTGTGTGTGTGTGTGTGTGTGTGTGTGTGTGTGTGTGTGTGTGTGTGTGTGTGTGTGTGTGTGTGTGTGTGTGTGTGTGTGTGTGTGTGTGTGTGTGTGTGTGTGTGTGTGTGTGTGTGTGTGTGTGTGTGTGTGTGTGTGTGTGTGTGTGTGTGTGTGTGTGTGAAATATACCCTCCAGCAATGACGCATCCGTGAACGACGCTTTGCTACATTAACATTAACTTTGAACTACTGTAAGTGTGCTGAAGACAGTCTTTATGACAGCGGTCTTAAGGAAAATTTTTAACTATTTCCGTTATTTTGACTCGGCCTTTCTTTCAGGTTGAAAGCGGTTTGGGATGACGTCGGGCAGGTCGTGCCAAGCCCAGAAAAAGAACTAGTGAACACCATCATGGAATGGATATCGGGAAGCGCAGATCGCACTGGTAATCCATGCATGCCGTCTATTCGCTTTGTAGTGTCTCGTGTAAATTAATGCTAACGCAGCCATTTTAAATGTTCTAGTTGACGACCTTGCCAGCAAATGCATCATAACATCAGCCCACATTTTTTTCTCTTTCTTTGTTAGCTTCCTAACTAGCATCGCCTAAGTAACGTATTGGTGTCTACTTGACGGGCAAGCAACCATTGCCTGCCAACATTAATGATGTAGTGACTGACGTTGACGACGGTCGTTATTGCTTGCTGCTGTCACGTTCATAATGGCACAAGCGACATTTTTTTTTCTTATATTGAATAAACCTTTGTTGTTTGTTTGGTGTTTTTTTATGACGTGGCTACTCGCCCGAGATCAGTCACCCATCTACATTTATGCCGAAAGCACTGTGAAGTGAGAAACAGGCCCAATTTTTTCCTGTGTAAAGGCTTTCTTTTTTTTTTTTTACACTGCCTAAGTTCACTGGTGCTAGTTGAGAAATACGCCAGATACTGTCAGAAAACGCCGCGTTCATAGGTGCCGAAGCACTTCGGTGCTTGGATGATAGCGAGTGCGCTGCCTGCGCCATTTGCCTGCCTTGGCTTCGCCGTCATGCTTCCTGCGGGGATAATGTCGGAATATTATTAACAAGGCTTTTCATGCTGGATACCCTGCACCAGCAGTCTTCAATGCGAAATCACAACTTTTCCACTTGAGAACGATGTTACGAAAAAATTACATGCGTAATAGTGTTTTCATTATTTCTTTTCGTATTTTGTGACTGGCATACAATTCTTGTCTCCTTATTTCTTAAAGGTCCTCCCAACTACGGTTTAGACACTAGTACTTCTACGAGCACCCCACCTAGTCGAGAGGTAAGTTCGTCTTTTTATTTCTTGTCGTTATCTCTCCAACGTTTTTATCTTGACGAAATCTATGCCTCATGAGAGCCTGTCGGTTATTTACAACAAGTCACTCTCTTATTTCATTGAACTAGGGCACCCTAGGAAATGTCCTCAACACTGCCGTCAAGCTTGTCAACGACTTTCAGTCACCGAGCGGCTCTGGGTCAAAGGCCGGCCGCTTCTTTCATGCGCTCTTCGGCTTCGACAAGTCGACTACCATGTAAGTCATCGATCGAACGTTGTCACTGCAGCGCGCTCATAATGAAGTTTGTTTTCTGTGCATGTGCTCAATATACTCACTCACATTCTCAAGTAAGCACCAAACATTTCTAAGTGCTTATACCGTCACCTGCAATTGAAAGTCTTGCGGTCGATAGGCGTGCGCCGTTGACTCACTTATACATTTCTTCACTATAGTCGGATAGAACAATAGAAGTCCGCGGCATTTCCTCCTCAAAGGCGGATGCACACAAGCATGCACCAATGGGTACGCACTCTGGACTGAGCCGGACGGCCGGTGACCCCGCCTTCCAATAACTTTGCCGAGTGCATGAGTGGGACTATTTCTTTCGTCGCGGAGGCGATCGGCTGTCGCGCTTTGGTCACCTGGGTGGGGCTTCTCCGGACTTCTTAAGCAGCATCCGACTGTAGTGCCAGCACGACTACATTGGCGCATGGCTACATTGATATTCGTGCGCAGTGTGCTTCACTATAAAGAATGAGAGGAAAAGTTTCGCCGCAGTAACTACAAGCAGCGCAATAACTACTAGTCTACCACGGCGGGCAAGTGCCTTAGTTCTAAGTCTTGAATAACGCCGACAAAGCTGAGAAGGAACGCCGTAAACTATAAAGCACAGCAAAATAAATTTACAGCCAAATTTCTAAATGACGACTTTCTCATACCTAGGCTCGGGAGTGTCGCCACGTCTCATAATACGGCAAGTGAAGGTGCAACGTAAAACTCGGCTTGTTAGTTCAACTCACTTCCAAAGTTGCTTTAAGTCTCATTGTAATTATGGAATTCTACCTATTTGATTTCAGTTTATTTTGATTCTTTTCTTTTTCATTTCTCAGACAAGAAATGCTTGATGCCTTGGATGACCTAATGTCAACGAAACAGGAATCTTCAAGGCAAAGACGGACGAGGCAGGATGCGATGTACTACACGGCGAGACTGATCGGCATTGTGGTGGAGTTCATGCGAGCAGGTAAACCTCGTCGGCTGTAAAATGAGCTATTAACGAAATACCTAATCTGGTAGCCCATAATCGCCATTTTCTGTTGCGAGAACTAATCACGTAAAGAGCCACGAATCAGAAAACGATCTTTTTATTTTTATGCCAAAACTATGTTACGTACAGATGTTTCTGCCATAAACAATATATCACACAAATCAATCATAAAAAACGAGACTGGTGAAAATAGCTAGGCTTGGCAGCGCTGTCAGTGCTTTATAATTACATGTTATTTCACTGCAGCACAATCACATGTAAGTAGGAGACACTGAAATTTTTCGGCATCGTAAAAAAATTGGGGGACCCTTAAGCTTCGCCTTTAATAGTTGAACGCAATAGCGAAATCCGGCCCCTAGTGCGCACTTCAGCCACTAAGTGCATACTTATTAATATGTATTGTTACACACACACGCACACAGACACACACACACGCGCGCGCGCGAATGGTACATACAGGTTTTTGATCTAAAGCGAGTGTCGCATGGCCTGCAAGATACACGCCGCGCGCTCGCAATCTCGGAGGCCATGAAGAGTCTCACAATGCCTCACAGATGGCAGCACATTATCTAGCGTTTGCTGTTTGCTTGATCAACGCCTCCTCTGGAAAGCCGGCGTTGGCTTGATATGTTTTCCGCTAGATGGACATATAGTTGTCCATTCTTAGAGCTGTTTGAAAGTTCGTGTGTGTTTTTAGCGGCGACGGCTGCACTATCCCGGCCTTTTTCGACGTAGTTTGATGGCCTCTTAAATGCGCCTACAAATCGCCGAATGGCTCGTTTTCGTCGTGACACCTGTCGAACAAAATGCGTTAAGGAGACTCCTTCCACTATACATGGCATATATGTAGTGTTTTTTTCCGAAGCAGCTGAGAGTGACATCGTGGCTTTGTGGTAGGACACCTGCTTGCCACGTGAACGGCCCGGGTTCGATTCTCAATGGGACCGAAAATTTTATTCTTTATTTTATTTGCTTCTTTCTCGATTTTTCGCTCACAGACGATTTTTCGCTCACAACCAACGGTGCCGACGCCGACGGTGGAATTTCTGCGACACGAGCTCTCTAACGCTATCGCGTTAAAACTAATATTGTCGACAGGTTTATGCTCAATGATTTTGTTATTCTGCATAAGATTCTGCGACTACAGTACGATATGCGCATGCGTCAACTATTCTTCTTTTTCTCTAGATTTACAGAATTCGCAGGAAGACGCTCGAAACGCCCTCTTTCCGCAAGTGCTAGAAACCCTGATAACGACTTTCTCATCGAATAAAAGGGTATTTAAATATCTCTTGTTCGTCGTCTAGAAGCGTTCGCAACATCTTCGCTTCCTCCGAGCTGCAATATGTATTTTTATTTCATTAAGGTCAACCGGATATTGTCGTCCAAGGGCATATTGAACGTGACCTGCACCGAGGACAAGTTTAAAACGACGTTTCGCGTCCCTGCTGCTTCAGATCAAATCAAGGACGTCCAAGTCTTCACATGTCACTTGCTGAGAGATATTGTCCCCGCAGTAAGTTTGCTCTTCGATCAGCATTTTGTACAACACAGGTTATCATCGGAGCATATCTGTATGGTGAATATTTTATCCAATTTGTTCACAACATATTCCTTCTCTTGTATAGTTTTTGAAAACTTTTCGGAACATATCTGCCGCTGCGGAAGAAAAAGACGACACGACGTGGAATCCTATGAATGTCAAGATATCGGACATCACCGGGCTTTTGAACAAGACTGTCAATATGAAGAGACTCGCGTACGACTGGTATGGCGTTTCCAAGGCTGAGGCAAAGTTTGAAAGCCATTGGAACTCAAAAACAAGAGAGGAAAGGTGGGTGATAACTTTAATTAGGCGGTTCAAAAAGATCCGCGAAATTACTTTTTTTTTCGGTGTGCGTCGAATTTGGTAGATGTACTTCACTGGCCTATCTGTATTTTACGATAAACACCTTGTTTTACAGGATTATCTCAGCTATGAAGATTGTTCAGACCGCCTCAAACTACGTCTCCCTTCAGCGGTTAAGGTACTGGAATGACTTTCTTGCCGTGTTTTACATGGCCGACCAAATAACAGATCTACTCAACCAGATGATGGGAGGTATTCTAGGTGAGCAGTATTTCATTTAATATATACTACTGCTCTATCTTTGTACTTTGGCGTCTTCCGCTACAGCATCAACGCACAATTTACACTGACTCATTAGGAAGGAAACTGTATAACGATGCCCTTACGTTTGAGCCACTTAAATAATGTGTTTCCTTAGTTGTCATTCTCTGTTAACGCCTGACGCTGTAAAAGCGATATCAAGCATGAAAACGTTTTAAGATGACGATATAGTAACGCTTCAGGTGACATAAAAAGAGGCGGATGCGGTACTTTTCCGGGCAGTTCTTCTAAATGAAGTAGATGTGCGCAGGACTACTCATACGCAACGAATCGCTTATGCGCATGCAGCATAAGCGGCGAAGGTTTCTTCTTTCTCTCTTTCTATCAACGTAGCGCATCCGTGGCAGTTAAGAAAGGGAAAATAGACAACCACCCGTTTGTAGCACGAAGCCACAAGGAAATCCATACGGATTTCTCAGAAATAAAGCCTTTTAGTTGCCGAAAAATTCGTCCTGGTCCGGGGTTCGAACCCGGGACCAACGTCTTTCCAAGGCGGTCGCTCTACCAATTAGCTAACCAGGAAGCTAGCAATTGGCAGCGCGAGGGCGAATTCATCGACAACTCGAAGCAACTGGACACATATTGCAAATCAGTTCTGCGGAATCCCGCAATTGGCGGAAGGGTCAAGAAAGGTTTTTTTTCCCTTTCTTAACCCTTCCGCTACCTTGCGGGATTCTTCAGAACTGCTTTGCAATCCGTGGCAGTATTGCTGAGGTTAGGAATGTGATTTGCGCTGGCGTGTTACTCTTTACATCCCTATTAAAGGGGTGTTCACACGGGGGAGAAATCCTCAGGGGTAGAACCGGGGATTGCGGATCACGTGACAAGACCTCACGAATTAGCGCGAGTGGGTGCGGAGGGACCGCGCCCACGCGCTAATCAGTGAGGTCTTGTCACGTGATCCGCAACCCCCGCTTCTACCCCCGAGGATTTCTCCGCCGTGTGAACACCCCTTATGTCGCGGGCGCTGCGACACAGGGATGCGGAGGCGCTTTCAACACAGGCCAGTGTGCAGGATGTCGCCACTGCCTTTAGGATACGAGCATTACAAGAAACAAAACAAAGACAACGTGTGAGGTGCCTGTTTTCCGATACCACAGAGCGTTGTTTTCTATTCAATGAGAAAAATATGGTGCGTATTTCGATAACAAGGGAAATGAGCAAGCGCCGAGTGCGTAGGCGCACGTAATTTGGAAAAGATCGTCCTATTATGGTGAAAATGAGAGTGTTTACATCTGAAAACGCGTCACTTAGGCTTAACGTTGTGCTTGGATAAACGTAATCTTCAGTCGCCATGCCAATGATAAACAGAATGTAACGAAAGTACAGGAATCCTGCCACAATTCACAAAACTGCCGACCCAAACGACCGCGCTGCCACGACTTCCTTATCTTTATGCGCCATAAGGACACTGGCACCGCAAAATAAATGCGAGTGCTACGCGAGGAGCAAGAAGCAGAGAGTTGGCGAGGCAACCATAGCGATGTATACGAGCTCGCACGCTGAATATCAGCCATGTCAGACAAAAGAAAAGTTGAGCAATGCCTGGCTCGCCGGTCATCTTGCTTTCTTTTATTCATTCCAAAGACCAGTCTTATACGAGATCAAAGTACTCGTCATTTCCGGCAGATTCACTACCCAGAAGACCCGACTGAAAGCACACATACTGACATACGGACTGTTGGAGCATCAAATAGTTTGGACGTTTCCCACAGTAAATGTCGCGCGAGACATTGCACGCTTCTCTCGATGCAGCACAGAGTGCAGAAGCTTCTCGCTTGTTCTCTATTCTGACAACACCGCAGTTTGTCGCTTCGTTTCATTAGTACACGATGTGCGAATAAAAAGCTAAGATGAACTTCCTCACCTATCGTAGGTACTTCTGTGGCTGTCTTTTGGTATAACCGCTTAAATATTTTATGGACTTTTGTTTCTTGTATGTTCCAGTGGAAGGCGGGGTCACTGTGCGCAACATAGCGCTGAACGTTCCCAGTATGAACGTTATTATTACTGAGATACTGGAATTCTTGCCTGATTTTATACGGATTGGGATGAAGGTCCTCCAAACTGACCTGGGAAATGTAAGTGTATGGCTGCATTTATGCCTATTTATATAGTATATAAGCCACGAAGACAAGATGTTACCCGGTATAGGTGTAAGACTTCTTTTTTGCTGAAACTAAATTGAAGGCATTAAATTGAATGACATTTCCTATAGCATAAATTATCACTGTAGACTAGATTCGTGCTGGTTATTCTGGCGAAAGACCACCCTTATGACTAAACATCTGTGTAAATATTACTTCTAACTTTCGATAGTAAGAAAATTTAGTTGTTCTTTCTGACTGGTGGATGCATGAGTAGAATGGGAGACAGGCGGGATGACGATAGCACCGATTCGGAAAGTAGTGTATAGAAATTCGTCGTTGTAATTTTCTTCGTTTATTTTTGGAAGCGACACCTATGAGCCAATATTGTCTGGACGGCTTGAAAAGGTCACATATTGTGTCTTCTGCCAACATTCCCAAATGACAATTTGTCAGTTCACAATCAATCAATCAATCAATCAATCAATCAATCAATCAATCAATCAATCAATCAATCAATAAATCAATCAATCAATCAATCAAGCCCGTGTGGATTTTATTGCGCATTGTATTCCATTATTCTTTACAAAAAGTGGCAGGAAATCAGGTGAAATCTGGCTATGAAGCATATAGAGATGTGTGCACTGCTGTTGTCGTCTTTATGACGTCGAAACCATATCAAGCTGCAGTTTTTATTTCCGGCTCCTTCTTTCTAAAAAGGAAATAAACTGAATTAGATTGACTTGAAGATACGTGGGCTTAGGGGAAAATTGACGCTAATTAAATCCAAATGTTAATGCCGTCTCAGACAACGAATTGCGATTGTGAAGTGCGTTCCGGGTACCACGAAATGACACGAAAATGCCCTATTTGGCCTTGACATGGCAAACAACCACTCCACTTTATAAACTTTCACGAAAAGCAAAACAACGAAAAGTACTTTTACCATAACAAACTTGAGGAGACGGCTATTTTAACAACGTAGATAAAGACGTCGCGATTAAAGTAACAAATCGATTTTTCGGTTTCCTGACTTATCATTAGTTAATAATAACTAAAAAGTGGCTAAGGTTTAATCCTTCTAAACGTAGTTGCCACGAGCGAAATGTCTATTTGGCTTAGTTTTGCAAAGACTATGCACACGGCGTTTCAGTGGTGGCTCAGGTTCAGGCGGCCCAAGGTCATTGCGACGCGATGAATGACTTTGGGAGATATCGAGTAGTAGAGTTTTCGCTCTAGAAATTATGTCACTGAAATGCTTCCGAGTCTCAAGAGGTATGCATTAACATTGAGATGGTGGCTTGCGCAATGCATCTTGCGGGATCTCTTTGTTGCAGCTCATTGAAAAACTGGAAGAGAACAAGGTGAAAAGGTTTTACGTGCCCTGCCAGAGCGGCAAGTTTGCCGACCTCTTGAGCGTGGGGAACACAGAAAGCTTGAGAAGACTCGAACAGAAGATGTGCCAACAAGTTCCTCTCCTCATGTCCGAGTTCTTCGCGGAACGCCACGTAGCTGCCATATCCACGATGGTACGTTTACCGCCGACCGACTGTTACTCTCCCGAAAGGCATACAAGACGATAAGGTCTTCGAAATGTTCAAGGATTCTGTTAGTGAAACATTTTAGAACTGAAGCCAAGGTGACATGCGGCAGTGACATTTCTTATATTCCTGTCGACTTTCACAGCGAACTTGAGAGTGCCACCAGAATCGCACTTGTCATTCTGAAAAATCACTCACAAGAACAAAAAAAAAAAAGAAAAGATAGACAGAAAAGAAGCGTCCGCGCTGATCTAACAAAAGTTCTGTAAGAGCCAAACGTTGCGAGAATATGGGGAACAGATATTAGATACTAGATATTATTTTCTGCATACGTAAGGAATAGAGGGTAACTGAGAAAGATTCACTATAAATTGTCAAATATAGCTTATTGTAAGCAGCAGCCGCTGCGGGGGCGGAGGAGGCGTTGGAAACACTGCGTCAACAATGGTAATATCGTAATCAAACCTCGTATGTTTATTGGAGAGCATGTGGAATAATGTACCATATGAGCTTAAGATTGATCACTTAAACGAGAGATTCGCAACAAAAAAGTTGCATTCGCAAGCAAAACAGAACAAGTTGTTACAAATGAAATGTTTGGAAGTTTGTATAGCGCAAGCGAATAGCGCGATAGAACGAGAGGCACACACATGGTGGGCACTGCATAAATCACGGAGTAATTGGAAGCCTAATTACATAAAATCTGTCATTCACTCTACAGGAAGGTAGAAGAAAGCAGTAACTAGACTATATCTTTCTTCTTCCAGGTCCAGAAAGTGAATCACGGTCAGGACGTTCCTTTCAGTTGGATCGCAATGGGTGGACGCTTGAACGCGTTGCTCAGAAATGTGGATGTACTCAGGGGCAAGAAGGTGTCGGCGTTTATGGACGTCTCCGCACTTCACGGACCTGCCATGAAGGACGCTCTCAAGCAGGCCAGGACTGCCTTCGGCGCCGACGACACCCCGGAAGGGTGCGTATATATAGATGTCATAGCGAAGTTTGTTGATCAATTTTAAAACGAGAGCACTTGTTTGGCAATCGCTACCCACTTTGCCCAGGCTCCATATCATGATCAGTAAGATGATCACGTAAACCAATATGGAAACCCTGGCCTCTACAAGAGGCATCGTACACGAGCTGGCAGCGTGATAAACGAGTATTTATCAAATATAGTAGGGGCCTCAAGCTCACCTCAGCTAGCGGGCTGCAGTCACGAAATTTAGTCCCATAAGTGCCGGGACAATGAAGATGGTGAGAGAGGTGGGAGGGGGAGTTTCATCAAAACTGTGACCTAACGTTTCGCATTTGAAAGAAATCTATCCATATATCGGTCATTTTTGAAGGGGATTTGACGTCAAGTTTCGAAACACATATCGATGCTGATTTCCATTGTTACTAAAATCTGGACGCCGATTCTGAAATATATAGAGAGTTTTCGTTCTACGGTGATGTGTCAACTCATAGTGGCCGTATAGAGTGCCTCACGAAAAAAAAATGTTTGAAACCAGTCCCGTCTCTTTAGCTTACCGGAACAAGGTGCTATTAGCTGCAATAGGCGAGAAAATAATGCGACTACTCCGTGAATGCGACTATTCCGTGTTAAGTCGCGGGCAGCGTGCGGCCCGCGGGCCCCGTGTTTGAAACCCCTGCTATATAGGTTCCACAGCAGTTGCTAAGGCTGTACAGTTTATGCGCGACAGTATAGTAGAAGAGCGTTACCGCACGATATATAGTGCTGTCATAGTAGCGAAGTACTCGCACGGCTGGCACATCAAGGGTTAGACGGTCTTCAGACACGCGCAGCCGCTTTACCGTATGGTAACTGCGGAAATGCCGTACCGTCATGGTCGGCACGTAGGGTTCTTATTCTAGGAGGCCTCTATTAACCATTTCCTCCATCTCATCAGGTTGCCGTACACAATAAGCAACTCGCGCGGGAAAGCTTTGACAAAAAAAAAAAAATTCACAGCATATCCCCGGGTGAATGATGAAGAGCTTGGGCGAAGCTCCTGAAGCAATCATGGTCACACCGTGAAATCTTCAGTGGTTTCGCCCAGCAGTAATCAAGGCGATAGCCCAGTACAACATCAAAGACGTGACAAGCACTGTATATATTTATACAAGAAATTTTATTAATCGTAAGTGGTAGCTAGACGTGGCTTCCGTTCCCCCTTCATTATAACGGCATTATGGTCGGTGAAGTGATGGATCGGTTATGGGTCGTAGTGGGATGTTTGCAAAGACGAAGTAGTGGGCAGTTTGCAAAGGATCGGTGATGGGCCGGTTATGCCTTACGCCGGACGCGTGACAAGGTTGGACTAAGAGGAGCTTCGCCCCTAAAAACTGCGTGCCGACCACGACGGTATACGGTATTTCCGTATGTACCGTATATGGTAAACCGGCACTGCTGAAACACTCTAATAAAGCAACGAAAGCAAACAAATGTCCTGTCACACTTCGTTCAATTGAGTCTAATTTCATTTAAGGTATGGATGTCGTGCGAGTTTTCTTGCATAGTTTAGACAATCAACGTAATGTGTTCTTCGGGAACATTTTACAGAATCTGTATGCCCCTGTAATGTAGAACTGAGCACCGCTTCCAAATCGAGCTCACATGTAGCAATTCTGCCGACCAAGGAGCGCAGTCAGTATGTGACTGCAAAGACGGTACAATGGAATTACCTGTTTCCTTCTATTACGCATTTCGTGCGTGTGGCTTTTTTACGCTCGCAATAGCGACACGTTTAGAGCGCGCGCGGTAACCCGGCGCCTACGAAAAGCATCATGTCTGGAGTATTTTTACTTGTTCCGCGAAGCATAAATGCACTGTTTATATTACGAGCATAGAAAGGCTGCGTGAGGTGACCTTCCGAGCTTCCTGTATTTCATCGCAGCATCACACTCGCGTGTGTGCATTACCTTGCGCGTGTGCATGCGTGCTTGAAACGTGTTCGCATACTTTTCTCGTGCTTCCGGGAAGGCACGCATTGGAACGGAGTATCGTGTATACCAAGGTGTCCCACGTGACACATTTCGCAGTCGTTGTGCAATTAGAACTAACGCCTTTTTACGCAGGTAGCCGCAACGTAATCTCTCCCTTGACACTGAGACGTAGTGCATACGTTCAACGTCATCGAGATCGAAGGCTTCCCTCGGCGGTGCTAGTGTTCTGCTTGTAGTTTAACAGATTAACGTTCTTTGCGCTTTAGACAACCGAGAGTTCGTGTCCGCATACGTGTATCGCTCTTGCGTAGCAGTTTACAAAATGCGAAAATATCAGTTCCGTCATTGAAGTACAGTTCGAAGCTTTCTTCGTAGCAGCACGGATGGGTGGGAACTCGGCGCTTGCATAAATAGGGGCCGTAGCACTTTCTCAGCAGAAGCCGCGATGCGTTACAGCCAGCATGCGTGTCGACGCAATCCACGAAATGTTGTCCCCTACCGGGCTTCCTCATTTCGCAATACGACCTACAAAAATTGCGTCAAGGCCACACTTTTTTCCTTGCAGTTTACGAAAACACTTTGCATATTTAGTGCCAAAGTCATTTCTTTCCCGTTTCTTCTTTAAAATGGCCATGAGGGGCTCTCAACGTTGAGCACGTACGCAATGCAGAGTGCACGAAACAGAGTACTATGACTGAAATGTAGTGTGTTGCGTACCATAAAATACTTTGAGGCCTTTGTATCACGGGCCAACTATTCACACACCGCATGTTACGTGTAATCATAAACAATAACGAAAATGTTCATTAATAGAAGACAACAGCAATATTTCAAAGAGCCAGCTCATCAAGGGATGAGTTGAGGTGTTCGGTTCTCAATATAGTTCACCTTGACTTCTTTTGCTGGCGAGATATAACTGTGACGATAAAAGTGTGCTTGAAAATGACGCACTGCATCCGTGGGCGCTTGTCAACCTATTTATTTTTATTTTACTACAGCCTATTATGCGCGCACGACCGCTTTAAATTTCATTATTTATTAAAACACAGCTCGTTTAGATTGTATTCTTACGTTTGAATCTGGCGTTTTGTAACGTCTAGAAGTCATTAACAAATGTCATGGGGTAGCAGTTGCTTATTAGATAGTAAGCAGATGACGATATGATGTTCTATATCGGCCTGCACACACTGCAGAATCATCAAGAAGGATATTAATTTTTTTTCATTGTGAGATCTTCTTTTCTTTTACATAAATAAGCGCCTGTGACAAATTAGGCACCGTGTTCTTTTATTGCTATAGCAATCATATGGACACTCGAGGTGAATTTTCGCCGTCGGCATCATGTTCCGTATGAAGTCCAAATTGACAAAATCACCCCGCGCGTCGTATGTTATACATACTAGCGAAGGCTGCAGACGGGCGCGGCTCAAGCATAAGTGAAACGCGCCGGCCGGCTCCGTCAAGCGAAGGAGCATGAAAGGGTGCCGGAGAAGGGGGGTGGAGGGAGGAGGGGCTGCGTCGCTCGGGTAGCAACTGCGAACTTTGATCAAAAGGGCGCGGTCGCGCTATCTCGACAGACATCAGTAGACGGCTCCTACCCTTGTACGTGCTGTGCTCTCAAAGCTTACTTCGCGTTTGGGTGACAGAAAGCACGAAAACCCCACGACAGCACGAATGCGGCTGCTCACTGGAGCGACCGTATTCACTTACACCAGCTTTTTGTAGAGTTACGCGAGATCGGATCCTAAAGTAGCTAGCTGCAGGCCTTACTTCGTATATATAACATTCCACTTTGTTGCTATCGCATTCATTGTTTCGTCCTTAAGGCGAAACTGTGACATTTTTTTATCCCCTTTGCCCTTAGCACCTGCATTATAGGAGACGCCTCTTGCGGCTCACAGCAGCGTGAATAATTGTCTAATTGCCACTAATGTAGACTGAGCACGGCCGTCCCTTAATGTTTCAACGAAACATCTCGAGTTGACATGCGGTCATATTGTTTTCAGGAAGGCAAGTGCAGTGCTTCAACTGGTCAGCGTCGCTTTCCAAGAACTGGACGCGAACCTGAATCACACTCTGACACCGTACTTGCTCAAGATTGCCTCGTTCCTCACCACCAGCGAAAGCATGCTGAGCGAATCGACGGGTAACAATGACTTTTGCCTGAGTCCCAATCCAGCCAACTGCAACGCCTTTCTTTATTAGCCGTCTATCCATTCTTCTCTTTTCAGACAGCCAGCAAACAACTGTGTCGCAGCTCTTCGAGAACGCCAGTGACCTCGAGTTGCTGGTTCGTTGGGTCAACAACTACCTCGTTAAACTCATGGAGTATTTCGTTCATACCTTGACGGTGGAACCGAAAAAGGTGAGATTACCTTTTTTAGACCATAAACAAGATTGTGAATTTCAAAAGTACAAGTTCCCAATTAGCTACAAGAGCTATCTGCCATTTTTCTGTTTGAAAGAATAAGAATAAGAGGGAGCCGGCTCCTAGGGAGTACAATTTTAAACAAAGAGAATTCTAATTTCTCTGCGCGCTAATCGCGCGCACCGAATGACCTCAATAAACTTATTCAGCCATCCATCCATCCAAGGGAGGAAGTTGCTTCATATTTAAGCTGACTTTCCGGAGTTCTCGTACTTTTTGATGCCGTGCATGTTTACATGGTTGCAGTAAACGAGAGTAAATTCGAGAGATTGCCAATGAAGACATAAAATCCTTGTGGAATACACCAAGTTTACAGCACACACGACTACATAGACTTGACCCGCGTCGACTTCGGCCTCCGTCCGGACTCTCTCGACTCGAGGCAACAGTGCTTTGTCGACTGTGGCTTGGTGTTGCTTTCACTAAATCTTCTGCCTTCCGAATCGGCATGGCAGACAGTGCTGCTTGCAGCCAGTGTGACAGCGAAGAAACGATAGACCACGTTCTCTGTCGCTGCCCTCGCTACAGCTCGCACAGACTGTCGCTAGCGGCTGTGTTGGCCCGCCTTGACGACAGACCCCTGTCGGAACAGTCAGTGCTGGAATGCCGACCCGCACTGTCGGCACAGCGAAAATCATTTAAGGCCTTACTGAACTTTTTGCGTGCCAGTGGCCTTTTGAATATGCTTTTGTACTCCCGCTCTACAGCTTCCGTTTGTTTATATTTATTTTATCGCGCGCCTGCTCTTCTCTCCGCTTTCCTTTCCATCTTTCTTTCCCATTCCCCTCTCCTTAGTGTAGGGTAGCAAACCAGATGCTACAATTCTGGTTAACCTCCTTGCCTTTCTCTCGTTTTATCATCTCTCTCTCTCTCTCTTGCAGTAAACGTATGTACTTGGATAAGATTACTTCCCAGCTAAGAGAGGCCAATGCTTCTTTCGAAATTGCGACATAGGGTGAAAACGTGGGATAGTTGGTGTAAGTTCTTGAATAATGTAACGTGACGGGCAAGAACGAAAGAACGAGAATGCTTGTAAAATGTTGTCATGGTGTCGTTAGTTTTCTTCCGTCTTCGCTTCTCGCATGGCCGTACCTAGACCGGATCCTAGTTAATAGCCCCTAGGCTAACATGGTGACGTCTTGCACAAACACCTAGGAAGAATTCCACGGCATGCATCAAGGTGGCCTCTTCGCTTTTCGATTACCATGAAATATACCCCTCCGTCAGGCGTCGCAGTAAATTATTATGCAGCGTTATGCAATCTTTTGCTAGCTTTACCTGACGGTTATATATGTTACCTTTGCTTTGCCTTGTTTTTGTCAGTTGGCCGTTTGTCTCGTTCGTTGCGCACATGGTTGGAAGCTCGGCGGGACTATTTGAATTCTCGTAAACGGAAGAAAATGCGAAGGCCAGAACGCCGTTCATTTAAGGGTTGTGCCAAATTATCCGTCTTTTTTTTTCTTCTGCAATCTCCAGATATCCTACCTCCTGAAGCAGAAATATGCCATTGATGAGTTCTGCAATAACCGTGTGCAAGATTACCTCACAGTGCCTAACCAGGAGGTAGAGATCGCCACCTCAGCACTTCAAGACCTGTGCGCCATCAATTTTACAGGTGTCCACGAAGTCTTGCAGGTGCGCAGTAAACCAGTTTGACATTATATTAGACGTCTGCGTACTCTTAAGCTCTTCTTACCGACCTAATACTGAGTTTATGTCCGTTTCTTGTTTTAAAGAAAAGTGACAGTACACCGTCACTTCCAAAACAAGACCAGCTGCAATGGTTTCTCGAGACCCTGCATCGCATCGTAAGCTTGCTGCAAAGCAAAGAGCCACAGACAGGAGCTTCTCGCTTGTTCAACAGTACTCACTGGAACCATTTCCTCTCCAATAACTTTTGGGATTCCAGGTAAGCGGATGCCGATATTCCCTGTATGTGATAATAGCTCACACAGCTATTTCTCTTGAACACCGCGTGCTTACTTGAGATTATCTGTGAGGACAGCATATGTCTAGCCATGCATTGGTGGCACGTTAAGAACACTATAGATGCACCTTATTTAACTGTATCTGCATTCGTTCTTAGTTTTTTGCCATAGCTACTTTTTTTCGCTGTACCAATTACCGCTAATTCGCACCAATTCCTTCAATATCAACTAGATTTCAAGAGAAACATTGTTCAAGGCTTATAAGCAAGAAATATTTTTCAGTGCAGCCAAGTGCGCCCTAGCTTGCATGCCTGTAGTTATCTTGCCGCATTCGAAAGTTGAAACACAAAGACGGCCATAAGACGTATGATTGTATTATCTGCACTACGCTCTACCCTCCGTGTTATAATTAGGGAAAGGCACTTATTATATACACAGAAAGTAGGATATTACGAACAACAGATCGTATGTTTTCTTGTCATTTTTATTTCAGATCCTCAGCTAATCGGCTCAAAGTAATGGCTGCTCTCAAGGGAATCACCGTTGTTTTCGAAAATGACACAACCGCTCTGGAGTCCATATTTAAGGCCACTTCGAAGACAGCATGCAGATTAAAGGCTCCATTCTGTACGTATGCCTGCGTCGCTCGGCTATATCGAAGTATATCAGTACGAAAAAAAAAACGTGTCTGCATGTGACTGTTTATCTCTCGTCTTCTTGTACGACAGGGAACTTGAAGTGGAAAAGCCTGCTGCAAAATAACAGGAACAACAAGAATATCAACGCGATTCTACAAGCCCTGAATGCCAGCACAAATATTGTCGACGTCACTTTTGACACGGTCATGGAATCCAAATATGTACGTCCTCGTCTCGAGATTCATTTTGTAATGCATCATTTCTGACAGTCTACGACAGCGTATTTACCCAGAGGTAACGATCACTCAGCAACCGCACTATCTTTATTTCCCAGGTGAAAGCTATAATTACTGACTTTGCCAATACCAAAGACGGTCTCAAGAGATTTTGCTCTCTGAAAACGACTGAATGGACCAAATACTTCGCCTTTGACAACAACGTAGACATTGTTCCGAGAGACTCAATTCACCATTTAGCCTGCAAGTTTAGCCCCGCCGATACGGTGAAAGAGCTGAAGTCAAAGTGCGACGAAATTCAGGTAAGCGTTCACTTAAGTTCACTTGGGAGCAGGTGTGTACGTGCGTTTTCTCCTTTATGTCAGCCCAGCCGCGCGCGGCCCCATCTCGCAGACGGTGCAAAAACTGAGCGGAGAAGGCTTATCACTTAGTGTGCGCCTTCCTCCCCTCCCCATGTGTAGGGTAGCAAACTGGACGCATTGTCTAGTTAACCTCCCTGCCTTTCCTACATTCCTTCTCTCTCTCTCCTCCCGCGAATAGTGTTACGATTGTAGAGGCAACGCGATGCGACAAACGAGAGGCAACGCGACGCCTTTGCTCGTTTCTGCCTATGGTGTTTATCACGCCGGCGGTGTGACAGCCAGTGTCTGCAGTCGCGGAATGATATCCGTTCATGTTTGCCTTTGTGCGCATGACACTGTGCTTGTTTCTTTTAGTTTAATTAGCAAATGTTTACTGCGACATACGGCCGATGCGACTGAACCTTGCTTTGAAGAGTTGTCTAATACATCGTCATCACTATCAATGCTGCGCCTTCCAGACGAAACTGACGTTCTTACAGCATTGTTATCAATGTTCGCGCCAGTTTCTGTGTGCGATGTCGTCTTATATGAAAGACGAGTTCGGAACCTGTCAATGCATTTTCGCTTGCTAACCGCTGGCCCGTCGCCTTGGTGACCAGCCAGTCCGCTGTAATTGCAGCGATACAACACACACAGGCGCCAGATATGTGTGTATCAAGGTCATTAACCTTTTTTCTGTAATAGGAACGTGAGGCGATTAAAATGGTACATATATTGCAGTTAGTATCAAGAATGTGTTGTTAAGTTTACTCTGGCTAATTCATTTGTTGACTTTTGTCAGGTGAATCCAGCTAATGCGGACGACGTTAACAAATTTTACGATGCCGCCATGGACGTTTATGACGAACTGGCTGCCTCATACAGATCAGGTTCCACTGAAGATGTGCCCTTTTTGACTGCCACTAAATGGAAAGAGCTATTTGAATCTTTTGTCAACCAACTGAGCAACGGTCTCTTAAAGGCAGACCTGAAAAAGTGAGTACAGGAAACTGTTTCAGAACGTCACCATGTATTGTTCCAAATTTTTATCCAACTATATAGGTGTAATTAAGATCATAATGAAAATTGAGAAGCAGAATCCGTATCCATATATATAATTACCAGTCAGAGCCGTGGTGGTTATATATGCCAGGCTTCATGCACGTAAACAAAGTTTTCGGTAATATATACACGTGAAGCCAAACGTCATTAGTGTCCGTTATGCGGGAGGTAGCCAGCTCGTATCAAATCGACGACACACTATCTATAAAATGGTGTTGCGCGATCTATAATGTCATTGAATAACTTTTTAAGACACAAGGCTTACTTTTTTAAGGTTTCTGGATTTGTATACAGTGTGTCACATAAGGACATCATAATCGGCATCTGTTACGAGACAGTGCGTTTACAAACTAGTTCGTTATACCGAATAAAACTTGTCTCTTTTTTTTATTTTTTACAGGGTAGAAACATGGTCTTCATTCCTAGAAGCTCAATTTGAAAGCGACGAAGCCCGCAGCAACTACCACCATGCTCTAAGTGCCCTTAAATATTTGGTGCAGACGATGACACGGCAGTATAAAGGCAGGTATACCACCATTCCTTCGAACGTATTCTTCAACATGTACTTAAACGTTGAATCTTGATGCAATGTTAAGTTTTTATGTGCCTGCATTAGCTCATTTGTCACCTCTGTGGCGTGCACCAAAAAGAGAACACACGGGTGATTTCACTTATCACAAAATATACGATCATATTACAGTGCTACAAACAAGCTGCAATTTCCACATGTGCAGTTCAAGTGACGGTCTCCTCTGAAATCGCTAAGTGCACCCCGATCGCATTTGTGCAGTTAATTGGGTACTTTAAGTTGTGTTATTTTTTATGCCGACAGTGGCTCATATTTGATAAACATATTCAGCTATGTCAGGGCAATTTTTCAGCTAGAAATCTTAATTTCTTTGCTTATAGCGACAGCCAATGAATTTCACCCCTTTAAGGTTTCCTAACGGGTCTCGCAACACTTTATTGATAGTTCGTGGTTATTCCAATTGATGCACACATACACCTGCCGGTTTTATATATGCTATGTATCGTGCCATGTATTTTAATAACGCTTCATTCTGACACAACTTTTAGTTTTTATTTCGAGATCCTATTTTCCCTGTCACGTCTGTGGTGTGCACCAATTAGCGCAACTTCGTTGATTTCTTGCCGTTTTGCAAAGCGAATCACAGTTTTGTCAGTCTTTCATTGCATTTTGTAAAGCATTCATTGTATAAACTATACTCGTAACGCTTTAAAAGCACTCAGCGGTTGTTTGCAATTAGTGAGGCTTTGATGCTTTATTGTGGTTTCCGCAAATAATTCAAATTTACGCATGTTCGGTTGAGTATGTAACATATTTTTAGCATGTCTGAAAAGTTTTATCTATTCAAGCTGTCGTTACTTTTACTTGAGTGCGGAGGTTCGCTGTTATCTCGCTTTTGCAAACGTTTCTTTGTTTTTGTGTTCTGCAGGCGTGTGCAACTGATTCTACTAGAATTATGTCCCAGTAAAAGTAAAAAAAAAAGTTGAAAAATGAAAACACCCTTTGCTCCTAAAACAGAACCTGTCATCAAGCAAAACGCACAAATCGTTCTTCTTATTAATAATACACTAATCTTATTTTCAGGATCTTCCTTCATACCTATTGGCGACGCGTTTGGAAACAAGACAAACATAGCTTTTTTTCTAAACACGTGGCTCCCGATGCTTCCAGCGGCTGCAGAAACGATGATGTCATCGCTAATTGTTCAGCAAAAAGCGAAGGTAACGTCATAAATTGCTGTTATATTGATGTAGTTGTCTCACAAGTTTCCGGTTAACATCCTTGCAGAATTATTCCCCCGTCGGAAATTTCCTGCAAGTGCAACGCCAAATATGCAAACAGTGGAACGAAACGGACACGGTGCTTCACGATATGGAGAGATACATGTTCACACACGCAATCTGCAGCACAAACTTTACAGCCGTCATTCAAGAACTGATGGCAGATTCAAACGTAAGTGTTTCAGTAGTGGCTTTCTGCTTGTAGGGTACAAAACAGAAAGAAAGGATGAATGGCGTTCTTTTTTTTCTCTTTTTCAGACCGTAAAAGACGTGGAGACGACTCAAGAAGCGAAACATTTTGCCTGGGAAATGTACACTTTGATCAAGAAACTCACAACTACGAAGGGATCGCTCGTGAATTCCACGAGTGAACGACATTCCATGAACGACGACTTCACCTTCCTCTCGCCGTGGGAGACCTTTAACATCAACCGCGCTCTGTTGGACGCACGGACGTCCGACAGTGCCACCGTTAAGAAAGGAATTGTGGCCCTCATTCAGATGAGAAAACTCTTGGGTTTCTTGGACGACAAGACTGCGTGGGAAACGTGAGTGTTTGTATGGTGTTATCGGTACAGTATTGTCGTAAAACTTCAGAGAACGCCATGACAAGTAGTCTTCGCTGTCGTCATCGTTGTGTTTCTCTTGGTACGGCCCGCAAACGGGGTGTAACGATGCGTCCGCTGTAAAACTAGAAAACGCTTGTGAGCGTTAAGGACATCGCAGAATGTTACTGCGTGACATCGTGCGCTCAACTACGAGCCACAGTGTTAGCATAACTGATCCAAGCAAAAATAAGGCGGTGATAAGATATGGAGTATCGCAAACCAGGATTAGAACGAGTAAGCAAACGGATTGAGTCTCCCAAATGGATCTGAACAAATACATAAAGGGCACAAAGCACGTACTGGTTATTATCACCTCGAAAGAAATGATCACATTAAGTTTTAACACATGGAGTGCGAGTGTTGCGTTTTGTGTTCTTTTTATAGGGAATAAAAGGCGATTTTCTAAAACAATTTTCGCCAAAGTTGTCTTTAGTGAACTCAATCAAGAGCGCAGCCGCCTGTTTCAGTTAGTCATATGACGACTCTACATGTTCTTCAATGACCAAAACTTGCAATGTTTTTTATGCGCCGAGTTAATTAAGATCAGAGTAACCTCAAGTCTCGCAACCAAAGTTGAGGTCTTTCGAACGGTTATTTTTGAGGTCCGCGTGGCGGCCATCTTTCGTGTGCTGAGAAGAATGTATACGCAACTGGAATAAACAGTGGAAGAAACAGCAGTTTTGGAATAAGATACGCGTCGCGTTTTACTGACGCGGAATACCTCGATTTTGCAAACCGCTAAGCCGAAATGGAATCTCGGCGTTGCGGTAGTGTTTCGCAATATTTCTACTCCCTTCTGCAGCGACAGGCCAACCATGTGCGCCCGACTGGGAACGTGTGAAATTTTCTTGAACGTAAAATGTCCGTTAAAAATGCATTCGTCATCATCCCCAAAGCGGTCTTAGCGATCTCAGACAGCTGCTTCGCATTAAAAGATGTGCCTTGAAGACTCCTAAAAATACGATAAGACCATCGCAGTACATAGGTCTCTAATGGTTTCTCCGGTCTCTAATGGTTTTTGGGAAGGAAATAAAAACTACATTAGGACCCTGTTCGTTTAGTGCAAGTTGAAATGTTGTCTAAGTTTTCTCCTTCTATACTCATTTTTTCAGGTTGTCAAAGTTCACAAAGTTGTTGATCGCAAGAGGTCAGCTTAGCGCTGTGCAACTGTCGGAAGAAATCGGAAAGTTCTATCACTACGCAATGCTTGCTTCGGAATCCAGAACAGAAGGTAGTACCTCTCACTTGAATTTATGCATTAGCCGTTCGTCCTATACGATGCCAGCTGTAAAGCTAAATAAATGTTGCTTTTCCTAAATCTCCAGATGCGGATTTGCTAGTGAGCATTTTCACTATGGACAAGTGGAAGGACTACAAAGAGACTATGAAAGCCGTCAACGCTAGCCAGGTAACGCTTCACATCTTATCTCGATGATATTATTGTTTATAGTGTCTACGGATCCGCAGCCTCTCAGATGCATTGCATTTTGTTGAAACGGCAGGTTCGAGACCGCGTCAGTATGGACACTGAATGGATCGAGCAAATGCCAGAAGCAAAACTCGCTTTCTCACTCGAGGAAATGGACAGGCTTGCCGAAGAGATGACCGCGGGTTATCAGAGTGACGGCAACGACACGGTGAGACTCGTGAACGACGAACAAGTCAGCGCGACGGTGACGACATTCCTAGATGGCTATGCGAGCAGGCCCATGCACAGGTACGTGACCAGCAAAAAAAAAAAAAATAAATAAATAAAAAATAAATAAATAAAAAGTTGACAAATTGCGCAAGAGTTTTAAATTAGAATCGAAAGTGAATTACGATGTCTTCAATTTCAGCGCAATGCGTCTATTTCTAAGCATGATGTGGATGGTGCATCAGAATGCGAGCAACGCGCCTCTGTGGAATTCCGCGGTACCTGCACTGCTAGACCTCGCTGCGAGCCTCAACTCCTACTTCGAGCAATGCAAGTCCTCTCTTTCATGTTGCATGCGGACAGGTGTCATCATAATCATCATTACCATGATCATCGCCATCATTGCCAGCCTATTCCACTGCAGGATAAAAACCTGCAGTTCATATAAAATAGGCCGATAATGGTATGTATCAGGGTTCTGCAGCTGAAATCAAGTACACTGAGGTCAAACGCGTGAAACATATAACGGGGTGCTAGTTGATGGCAAATGGCAAGCGAGAAGTGTGGTAACTGAACTACACAACACGAGACGTCACGCATAAGGGCGCCAAGTCACGTGGATACCACGTGCTGCCGTTTCGAGATCCCTGACTTGCAGGATTATACCGCTCGCATCGCGCTCGTTGCACGGTGTTAGGGGATCTATTAGTACGCCACGTAAGCTAAACGTCATGGTGTCACATACCCTGAATACACAACAGGCAAGGCTCGACATTCATGCATGATAGGTCGATGTTCAGAACTCTATGAGGCAGAACTCTGAATATACCTAGAAGGAAGTTTGTAGGCCTACTGCGCTACGTTCGTAATGGTCAATATAGCATTTCCTAAACAATTACGAAAAATAGATTTCAGCTAGATAAAATCATAAAGTATATATGATAGAATACATTCTTTATTGCTGCTTATAAACTTACACGGAGTGTAAAATAAATACGATATTGATAATTTTGCGATACTTCTCTCCATAACGTTTGCAATATCGTTATGTTTACAGTGCCCTCAGAAAATGCTTACGTTGCACAAAAAGCAACAGCTTCATGTCCCAGATGCTTTGGAACAGCGGTTCTAGACGAAGTGAGTACCAGAAATATCGGAGTTGTTTTTTCACGCTTTGTGATTTCAAGTACTCTATGTAAGTCCGAGAATAAAAAAAGAACAGCGCTTCATTCAGTTGAAGAATTTTCTTTCTACTAACCCTACTTAGCCAAACAATATGTTGTTTGTGAGCAGAAAAACAAAGTAAAATTGACCTTTTTTTCAGGTGCGTGTATAAAATATATATCATTGAAATTTCTGTAAACTTTTAAGCGAAAAGTTGTGTGGAGTAGGTAAAACTTTCTGCAATGCATTTCAATACCGCAGATAATACGTTACGAAGCCCTGGACATGCAGCTTTTTGTACTATTTTACCAAAAGTGTTATTATTGTATACGTGTACATTTTTGTTTTCAGAAACAAGAGCTCTTGAGACAACTCATCTCCCAGAAGTCTTTCAACAATCCAGCTGAAATTGTTCGCTTTCTATCCATCGTTCTTAACGTTACGTAAGTATGGTCGCCGAATTTATACTCACAAACATTTTCTCGTAAGGAACGTGCCATCAAACGCTTCGTTCTTGCTCCTTTCAGTGATGTCTACTTTTGTGAACATAACCAAAGTGCTCCGTACGCTGCCATTTTAGATGTTGTGTCCGATCGTCTCCGATATTTCCCAGGTAACAATAAATATTAGAATTTGATTTCATGTATTTAAGGGAAAACGCATTTACCTATGCTAGATTTTTATACGTACGTGCAAATGCGGTCGTGCTTTCAGACTACAATACTTCCCACTGTTTTTCAGAGCCGAAAGAGTTGATATGTGCTCTTCCAAATAAAACTGCCACCAACGCTTACAAATGGATTTCCCACAGACTCGGTCTCAGAAATTTCATCTCAAAGGTGAGGAAAATGAAGTGCTTCTTGGTAATATATTCGTATGTTCACGCATCAAACTAAAGCTCCAATCGACACAGAACGAGTTGCTTAACTGGTATGCAAAGAGGGATGGGATTAGAATAACAGAGAGCTGAGCCAGTTGGTAAGTTAGTTGGTGTTTGTGGTGTCGTGGCTTCTTTCTTGTGTCCGCGTTTGCACGCCCTGTCTTTTTAGAAAGGAAGGATGGGAGTACGGGAACTTAGTGCTAAATTTTTACAGCAGAGGAGTTTCGGCTTGTGTCCTTCTCAGGATACTTCTTTAGGTAATACAGGGTACTTCAGGGTACTACAGGGTACTTTCGCATGCCTCTCCACCCCTCTTAACATACTTCTCTGTTATTCCTCCATAACAACACAAATCGACCACTGTTTTCACGTCGCAGCTTCAGGTGGCCATCAAGTACCCGAACACAGCTCGTCAACAGCAATGCAAGACCATCGCGGGTGTTCTAGCAGCTGGTGGGAATATCATTGACACGTACGTCAGCGAGCTCACGGAATACTATAATTACCAGAAGCTGGAACATTGCATTGATGGGTATCACAACGGAACGTTGAAATACAGCGTCGAAAGGTACAGTCTGCGATCCCAGTACATATCTCCCGACAATAAAGCCGCGATATCGTGTAACAGGCCCCGTTAAGACTGAGCCGTGGTGGCTTTGTTCTTCATTTTCAGATACGTAACATTTACAAAGCATCTGTTCGAGCTTGCCAAAGAACTGCTGCTGAAAAGAAGCAGTCAAGACGAGTCTTTGATTCAGTTCCTCGTAAACAAGGTCGTCGGCGAACTACCAGGTTAGTGAACCGTACCTCGCACCTACTGCCGTGTAATGTGCGCTAATATTCTCGAGCGTTCGGATCCCTTCGCGTAAAGTGGACAACAATATTTTTATAATTGCACAATATTCTGAAAAACACGTCTACCATATTTTTTTCTGTTTCCTATACTGTGGTGTTGAAAATTTATTCCCTTTATTTGGTACACACGAAATGTCAGACTACGGTTACGCCGTAGTACATAAGTCCGGCACGAGAAAACGCAACAAGAAAATCCATTTGCCATTATAACGGCTCTGTTTCTTTAATACTTTAAATCTTTTGCGTGCGCTCAGACACCATTGATAGTGCGTCACAGTGTTCTTATCGACGAATAATTACTGTAACTAGTTAGTTTTCTTTCTTCCTTTTTTTTTTTTGCCTTACCGCATGGCTACCCTCCCCCCTCTTTTTTTTTACGAGTACACAGAAGCATAAACGAATTGCTTGAATTGCCGGCTAAATAAAATAACGTTACTGTTCTATCCCCCCCCCCCCGAAAAAAAAATCAGAAAAGTCATATTTTGCTGCTTTTTGCACTTCACAACATCTCAAATGTTACTAAAAAAAACATGGCCGATCCCTCTATCATAGGAATCGGTATAACACGAAAGTGAAACGTGTCTTCACAGACGTAGTTGAGCGTTTGTTGTGCATTGTTTCGCCCCAAGGGCGAAGGAATGAATGCTATAACAAGAAATTGTAATGTCACGCGAAGAACGGCAAGCAGCTCGAAACTTGCAACGCGCTGCTCAAGCAGAAAGGACGCACGGAACGAACATACACAGAATGAGCGCGAACTAACTGTCACAGTTGTAACTTATTTCTGTGTGAGCAGCGCGCTCCTCTCACAAAAGCGGCCGCTGCAGTGAGGGAAGTGACCTTTGTGCTCTCAACGCAAGCTTGCGGTGAGAGCACAAGATGTACAAACCACCGCCATCACGAGATAAGCGCGCGCGCGAGCGACCACGCCCTGTAGAGGGCGCGCTCATCCGCGTGGGGCGACGACCTTTAAAGCGCGCTCTTCGAGCCCTTCGCGCCATCGCGCTAGTGATAACGAGAACAGGCTGAAGTGTCACCGATCTCTGAGTATTGCCATCGGTAAATGGTGCATATAAATAGCTCGCCGTTAGCATGGCAAAGAACGTGCCGTCTGTGGCCGAATCGTTTCGCGCTCCGCGCTGTGGAGCGAGAGGTCGTAAGTTCGACTCCTGGTGACGGAACTTTTTCTTCTAGTTTTCTCTTTGCCATCTGTTAGTCTTTATATTTTACGTTATATCCGTGACGGAAAAACGTCAGTGGAGCCGGGGTGGACCCCGGCATGAAACACTTTCGTGTTAAAAAAAAAGTTTATAGCCTTTCGTTTTGTAACCTGTCCGCCGCCTCGTGTTCTAATTTACATAAAGCTTAAATGACGTCGCTTTAGTTCACTTTTCACTTCTGTGGCATATTGGTAAGGCAGTTTTATTTAATTTGTTGAAGGACAGTGTTGATTGCAGCTTTATTACTTGTCATACCTGAGAAAATTGTTCAAATTACTTAGCCGTGAACATTTTTTTTTTCTAATTTGCAGTTTATACAACACTGTCGAACATCGTTCATATGAATACGCTGAATGAATCATTGCACGGAGAAGCCAGCTCGTGGGCAGACGTGATCAGCAGCGCCGAAATAAACCTGAACTGGGTATGTATACATGCACACGCTGATTAAAACGCTGCTTACACAAGCTACCCGAGAAAGCGCATCGATTTGGCAGGGCTGTTTATTTTTTTCATTATAGTACGGTGCAACGTCAACGTTTCCTATTTTGCAGTTGGTTCGTCATAACCTCTCGCAAGAATCGTTCCGAGAGGCTTTATGCAGCAGGCCCCAAAGGCGTCTGCTTGTGTACAAGTCCGGAGAGGAGCAAAACCTGTGCGACGCTAATTTCGCAGAAGCGATTGCCCGGTCTGTGTTCAACACATCCGGAATTGCGAAGCAGGTAAGTGTGCGATGTTCTCAGCAAGCGGCAAACTTGAAATTCTAATGTCAAAAAGCATCTTTTATTACACTCTTGCTGTTGTTATACGTTGTAAAAGGGTGAGACATCGTTACTCCCCCACAGTCTAACCTTTGAAATCGAAACGTATATTTCAAACAATCATTCATTACATATGTCATCGTTTCATATTTGAATACGCTTTTACTTATCGCTGCCCTCGTACAGGTCATGGAAGCACAGACCAAGTCATTCTACGCAGCGAAGTGGCTGGACGAAATTCTGAAAGGTGCGGCCACGCTGTGGGATGCCATGTCCAAGCTTTTTCAGTCGACCAAAGCGCTTTCTCTGGACACGTCAAGCGACAACTTGGCCGGCACGCTGTCCTCCGTTCTGGCTTTACTCGATGACAGCGTCATCAAAGAGCTCATAAGCAGGTAAAGACCAAATGTCGAGTCCATCTTTCGCATCACGCTCGTTTTGCTGCGGGCGCTCCAGTAAAGTAATTAAACGAATATGTTATTCCAGCTTGGAGAAAGTCCAGGAGGTAACGGAAGCAGTTTTTCCTGGAGGTTCTATAGCGGAATACGTCAACTTGATTACTCAAGGACTCAAAGGTGTCCAGAAACTAGGCGAGAGTGGCCTGTTCCACCTGACGTGTAAGTCTGATTTTCCGTTATTCATATTTAAGTGTCGATCCGCTAACAATATTTCTTTAGAAGTTGATTTAGAACTCTAGAAGTTGATAAAATATAATATATTCTAGACGTAATGAAACTGTTTTTTTATTGCGGTTTTTCAGAAAATTCTACCTAAGCGGTAGCGAAATCGTTAAGTACATTGCATAACACAAATTACAGTAAAGCTCCTGCTATAACGAAGTCACAGAGACAGAAAATGCGCTTCGTTGTACGCGTACTTCGTTAAATGCGGAAACGCGCCAGAAAAGCCAAGATAACGCAGGATGGACCCTCTAATAGAGCAGGTTCTCGTAAAACTTGTATTTAAACTAATCTTCACTTGATAGTGGCGGCATCAACGCGGCGAAATTCCGCTGACGCCCGCGGTAAGCTGCGATCGTTAGTTTATTGTTACCACATAATACAGTTATAAAAGTGTCAAGAAGCTGACATGTGGGGAAGGGATTCTTAACTATCTTCACCTATTCAGGTTGTTATAAAGGAACGCAAGATTACATCCCGCATGCTGCTTCGAACGGTACGGCGTGAACTTCTCGCTTCGCACTGAACGGTGTTCAGTACACCTGCACTTCGAGAAACTTCATTCAAGATACACCCACTACGGTTGGGACTAGGGGTAAAAACTTCTAATGAAGCAATATTTCGAATAAGGCGATTTCGTTATTACGAAGGGCTACTGTTCTACCAACAAGCGTGCAATGAATGTTTATGCGGATGCGGAACGCGAGTGTGTCATAACCCAAATTTTTTTGTGTGTGATGCAGACAGAGTTCAGGACACGTTTTCCGATAAGGAGAAAGCTAAGAAAATTATAAAAAGGGAGCTGAGCTTGCTTCAAGATGAGATTGACAAAGTGCTGAAGCAACCGCTGGACATCAACACGGTAGGACCTTGACATTTTCATTTTCATCATCTCCCACATAACACTGAGCCATTCATCTTACTAAAATTATTTATTAGTTTCCTTTAGGAGAACGAGTATGGCAGTAATAGGAAAGGAAGAATTAAATTAAAAATACAAGTACCACCTTACGTGTAGCCCACCACGTTGTCAGAAAAAATATGCATACTTGAGCGAAGAATGCGCGCTGTCCATTTTTAATAATATTGACGATAAAAAGTAATTCGGGGAAGAAGTGTCAATGAGGCTACCGTTATATACTACGCGCCGCACTTTCTTGAATTTTCGAAGTTCTACAAAGGCCATAATTTCGTCTTTGGTATCTCGCTGAGCATAACTTCGTCAGCATCGGTGCTGAAAACGTTGACAGACTTGCGCTGCAAACGTAAACACTGTGTGTACGTTTTTTTTTATTTATTTACAGGGGATAAGAGAATTTTGTATTACACTATGCATGCTGTATTGCAGTTACAGAAGCCGAAATATCAGGATGTTTTTAAACATTTTTATTTGTGGTTGGCGTTTCTTGTATTTATTTATTTATTTATTTACTTATTTATTTCATTATGTATCGCACTTCGTTTGCTGAGTCAGGCGTCCTTTGTCAGGCACTGCTCCTGAATGTTTTTCTTTTGTGTGCTTATGAAACGAAGAAATAATTTCTAGGTCAATGTAATCCACGGCCAGCGCTGGGAAAGTGCTAAAAGTGCGCGGAAGTACCCGTGCACCTGTACAAGTACAACGGCTGTGTGATGTAACGTATCTCCAAGCCCACTTTATTTAATTACTTCCTCATTATTTCTGCCCTTATCACGTCCCCAGTGCAGAGTAATGAGCCGGGCTGTTACTCGTCTCACCTATCTGGTGTTCTTTTCTCGTTTTTCCTCTTTCCCTCCACTTTCGCTGTTTTCACATTGTATCGCTTACGATGCAAGGGTAACCAATAGAAAGCCAAGGTGTACGGCTTGACAGAGTTCTGCTAACGTACAGGCTATGTATTCATCGTATGGGCACTTCGTTTTGCAGTAGTTGATTAAACATAGCCATACATTGAGGGGTGCAAAATGGAAATTACCTCGTTGAACTTGCTACATGGAACTGAAAAACCGCTATCTGTTTTCCTTATGTGCTCACCGATGGAAGTTCTGCACATATATCCTTGTGGTTTGTGCAATATGCTATATAGGCTATCTTAACGTAATAATAAAACAGTTAGTAGAGGCGCTGGTCCCGACTCCTTCAGCCATGTGAGTCCTGGTTAGCGTCAATCATTTTGTATTTATATACGTACGTTTGCGCTGTCCCGAAGAAAAAAAAAAAGGAAAGGCGCACATACTCCTCGTAATAATTATCCTAAGTACTAGCATCGCTCTTGATGATGGCGATAACAATATTCTTTCTTTTTCTTCGAGCAGCTCGCCCGAAATGACAGCATTAACAATGTCGTCGCAACTGTCATCTGCGACGTTGTCGAAAACCAGTCAAGTGCCTCCAATCCTCCCAACAAGGACTTCGCGGAAGGTTGCACTCCAGCCTTATCTTCAGAAATCGAATATCGGCCGTTCCCTGAACTCACTATGTCAAAGGTCGTCAAAAATGTGAGTTTAACATTGATTTACATTAGTTGAAAACAAGACTTTCTTAATGCGATACACGCTGATTCATCCCTTCCCGTTTTTCTTTTCTTTTTCTTAAAAGTTTGCAGACGCTGTGTTCGACGGCGTACTGAAGACGTCGAACCTCAGCAAGCAAGTGGTGACGGCTGCCTTGAAAGCGCTCAGCACGGCACCGAAAGTCGTTCCAGTGATACGGGCAAAGTTGTCGCTTCTCTCTGAAGCCCTGGATCCGAAGACCGCAAAAGCGCTCTCCGACCTCAACATCACTCAAGACGGCATCAGCGTTTTGACAAGTACGATAGACTCCACTGCGGTATATTTGTATATAAAGCAAAGTAATTATAACGAGAGACCGAGCAATGCTAATATTCCTGCTTAAACACATTTCTCAAGAAAAATCTATTGTGTTGAAAACATTTTTTAACGAATAAATTACACGAAAATCTTTATTCCACAAACATGCAATTCATTGCAGTTTTACACGTACAAAAAACGAACTTTGTTTGCGGGTCTACTTCACGGCATCAGTGTTGTACCTCATGGATTAACGTGTTCTCTTTGGCATCACTTACAGGTCCCGCTGCGCTAAGCCTCGTAGGCCAGCTACTGTGTGGTTCACCCCTCAAAGCACTCGAGGACCAATTTTACCTCCTGGAACCATCATCTCGCGAGCCGACACTTGACGTACAGGAAATAGAAGAACTGCCGAGTAAGATCCTTTGTTATATATCAACGTGCATGATTAATTAAGTGTACAGACAAGTAAAAGAGAAACATGCGTTTAAAAGTTGAATATGTGGCTCCAGATAGTTCACAAATGGTACTAACATTTACGACGATTACGACTGCATGGTACTAACTGCAAGGCGGTACTAGCTTTTACGACTACAGGGATAGGTCGATCACCAAGTTATATACTTAGGAACTGATTTTGCTGCCACTTGCGATCGCCGTACAGTTCCGTTCGCGCAGAATCACAGATCGTGGCCTACGTTTTCGCATAACTTACGCTTCACGCTGAAACCCAGCGGCCACATTATTACGCAAACATTGCAACTTGTTGGCAGTAGTTCCCAGAAAGTTGTCGCGCTATGATTAATTTTTTACAAGACGGAAATGAATGCATGCGTGAGTTTCGGGGTAAAAAAAAAGATTAAAAAAAAAACAACCCAGATAGATATAAAGTTTTTAGTGGACTCATTTCACAATTTTGGCAGTCATATCACTCTATGACGTATGTCGTAAAGTGATATATATGACTGCCACAAACTCGAGTCTCTGGCTCCAAACGAAATCAAGGATGTTCGAGTCAACCCCCGCAAGAATGTCTTGGCCATCGATGTTATACACCAGGCATCTCTGCTTGCTCTGACCAGGGTCACAGACTTCGACGGTATAAAGGTACGAGCTCACCTTCCACTTAACAAGGACATGGTGGTAGGCGTCATATACGATGTCGACATCTCCATTCCTTGTGGCGACCTTCCAATGCTCATCAAGGAAGTTAGTGATCATAGCAACATAGTCCTAGTCTCACGTCTGGGCAACTCGCGTTGCGTAAAGATTGTCTTCAAAGGCGACATATTGCCATCCCACGTGAAGGTCGGACACTTTCGTCACGTGGTCCGTCCATTTACACCACGACCACTCCAGTGCCGTAAATGTCAAAAAATGGGTCATGTGAGCGGAGTTTGCAGGAACGTGGCGATTTGCCCCCGCTGTGCAGAGCCACACAATGCGGAATCCTGCCGAGCAACTGTCCTGAAATGTACCAACTGCCATGGATCACACGAAGCCTCATCAAGGGACTGTCCATTGGTGAAAAAGGAATGGAGCGTCATGAGGCAGATGGTACGGGACGGCTCAACGCACAAAGAGGCCGCTGATGTGGTGAGAAATAGACAACGACGCTCGCGACGGCGACGACCGTCTAAGGCTACTGCGGCGCGATCTGGACGGACAACGCGATCTCCTACTCTGACAGACCGTCAGACTTCTCCGAAGAGACAGCTACCACCACTGCCGCCACCCCCACCGCTCACTGCATCACAGTCGGAGAGCCGAAAAGACGCAGAGGCTTTGAAAGCGGCGGCGGATGTCGCGTGGCCCTCACTGCCACCACTGCGCAGTCATAAAGAGCCGATGCAGAATGGCCCGCAATGTACATCATCGTCCACAGATGATTGCCACGACAAAAACCTACAAGTCCTCGCTGTGTTGAGGTCTCTCATGACCACGATGCGCACTCTCCTCAACGGAATGACAACTCCGTCAGCTCAATGTGCTCTGCAAGTTCTGGATTCCTTGGAGCCAGTCCTTGCAAGCCTTTTTTAACGCCTACTTCTAGACAACCGCAGAGGAAGCGATGTCAAATATTTCTCGGTTGTGACTGTCTGTGTGTGTGCGGTGAACACTGTGCGCGTATTACTTGTTCCTTCTTTCCTCCTTGCTCTCTCTATTCTTTTTTCTCCCCTTCCCCCTCCCCCGTGTAGGGTAGCAAATCGGGTGCAACCTGGTTAACCTCCCTGCCTTTCCTTCGCTTTTATCTCTCTCTCTCTCTGCCACAATCTCGTTGTTTTCGGGATGTGCGCATATTATGTGACCCAATTTTCAGAGTAACACATGTCGTTGCGATTGGTTACGCTCTGCATGTGTTCACGTACCTGTATTTCTCTGTGTCATACGAAAAAGTAATCTGACGACAGAGGGTAGCACAAAGTAATTTTTCCGCAAGGCCGTGCATGCGTTGATTACCACGCGCGTAACACGCTCACTTTGTCGGCAGGCAAGTTCTGTCGTCGTGGCTATGAACAAGTGATGAGGATGTCCGGCGGCCCGATCATCTGGGGCTTTCTCAAGCCCATCCTTCGCGGCCAGATATTGTACGCACCGAGATCGCCGGCTGCTTTCCAAATAATGCAAGAGGTATGACCTATGGTTCCCAATTTTCGGCATGTTTTATATGTGGTCGTTATGTGCACGAACTGAGCTTATTCAAAGTATTTCTCACCAGTTCCCCTTCGAATCGTTTTTGTTATTCACCAAAACTGTAAAGCAATAAATTTTAAAAATAGTTTATAGTAGGAACTGAGGTAAAAGCAAATGAGATATTAGGAAATGGTGGTATGGGAACGCGAACCATTGCAGCCTTTTACTTCGGGATCTCCCGATGTACATTTTCGTAACTTTGCTGTTGTCATGATGAAAATCTGCTTCTAATTCTGATTCTGTAGCCGCAGTAAATACTCTCTACCGTTGACTCCAACGGTCCCAGTTGGAGGCTTGTTTCCTCGAGGCCATAAATATAAAATGACATTTCAGGGCAGAGACGACGCACATAGCGAGCTCCTGTTAATATTTTACCCGAGTAAGTAAGTATCATGCACTCCCACGGCTTCAGCACCTCGTACTTGATGGAAGGATCGTTACTTTGACACCGCGTTTTAACGTAGGTAGCGTGTGCGTTCTCACACTGCATGAAGTACGTTTGCAGTTGTTTCCTGGGCACCAGAGGACCTGAAGACATTTTTGATTTTGCATTTTGCATATTTTCATCTTGAGTTCATGTCCCAACTTATAAGAACAAATAAAATTGCTCATTTATGGCGTCCAGTAAAGCTAGACGGTCAAGTAATCTGCACCGTACTTTTTTTACCGGAATGTGTCTTTCTTACCCTACTGTACATTGGAGATTTTTATTTTTATTGCGATAGCAATTATATGGACAGTCTCGGCTGGTTTTTGTCCGTCCCCGTCGCCGTCATTCAACGTATATGTATAAGCATATATATATATATATATATATATATATATATATATATATATATATATATATATATATATATATATATATATATGAAAGTCCCAAAGAAAAATAATTTAGAGAAAAGGCTTCCGAAGCGCGGAATGGAACCAGGGACCTCACGCTCCGCAGCCCGTGGCGCTAGCCACTACGCCACGAAACGCCGATCCTTTAATGAACTAACGGCGAGCGTTATATACACACCCTTTACCGCTGGCCGGACTCAGAGAGGGCAAGCGCTTATAAGCGTTTCTTCATTGCCAGCGAGATGGCGCGAGGAGCTCAACGAAGGTTTTTCGCTTGCTGCAGCGGCCGCGTTTGCGAAAGGAGCGCGCTGTTCAAACAGAAATAAGTAACAACTGCGACATTTAGTTCGCGCTCGTCCTGTGTGTACCTGTTCGTTCGTTTCGTGTGTCCTGCTTTATGTTTTAGCAGTGCGCTTCAAGTGTCGAGCTGTGACGCATGATAGTTCGCGCTCGTCCTGTGTGCGTTCTTTTCGTGCGCCCTTTGGGCTCGAGCGACGCGCTGGCAATTTCGAGTTGATTTCCGTTCTTTGCGTTAGATTCCAATTTGTTGCTATCGCATTCATTGCTTCGCCGCTGCGGCGAAACTGTGACTTTTTTTACGTAGATTAAAAACCCAAAGCCGTCAGCGTCATAAGTGCAAATGGGACCACTCATGAGCATAAGCGTCACTTCCTAAAACGTCAATGCCGACATAACATGTGAAGTTGTACGCATCTGAGAAATTTGGGTCAGGCCGACCGCTTCAGCTTTTCTGTCAAAAGTAAATGTATTTTCTTCACCAAGATTTTTGCCTTTTACTTCATCGTTTGCTCGGCATTGCGATAAATGTAGCATGTCTTAACTTTCTTTGAGAAAAAATGTACAAATTTTGCAAGACAAATTCTCTTTGGAACTTTCGTACTAGCGCTCCTGTAAAGCTGGCTCCTTTGCACACACATAGTGTATGCAAAGGAGCACCCTTTACAGGGTACGTCAGTTGGAGAGGAGGAGGAGGAGAGGTTGAGGCAAGGAAAAGGCGCAACTTCTGCTACCCTAATTGGGAGCACGGTTCAGCGCCTCAGTTGGTTCGAGGCAATGCGCGCTCTTACCTTTCACACCGCCCTCGAACGTTGATGCAGGCCGTGTTACCAGCCATGAACTCATAAGATGTACAATAATTATAGTGAGAAGCTTCTAGGCTGGTTGAAGATGCGGATACCCTTTGCCTCTGCGTTCTTGCAACCATGTAATCGTTTTCTTTCTTACGATGCTTTACATTTGCGAAGCAGCCACTATACATCAGGCTGCGGTATTTATTAAAAAAATAAATACTTCACGGGTTTTTACGATACGATTATGAAGCGCACCGTAGCGAGTGAATTCGGATTAATTTTAACAACTTGGGGTTCCTATATAGCATGCGTCTAAATATAACTGCATGGGCATCTTTTCCATTTAGCACCATCAATATTCGGCCGCTGTTGGCGGGAATCAGGTCCTCGAACTTAGCAGTGCAATACTTTATCGACTAAACTACCTCGGCAAATGTGCATCGATTCGATCCATTCGCAATTTCAACGATGCTTCCATTACAGAAATGGTGGAGCATGTCGTGCATGTTATTTTCTTATGCACTCCTAGAACTTAGAATACGTACGTATACTTCTCACTTTCTTTATTTACTATGAGACAGTATCATGACCAATCATGCAATGAGTGGTGCCAGTTTGTCACAATGTTCTCTTCTCATTTTGTTTCATGGGTCACATTTTGACTCCAAAATGTCATTTGCCTGACTTCCGGGGTACATTCGCAGGTGAACAAGACGTTCGAGTCAATGTCCTTTATAATCGACGCTCTTCACGTGTGGAGCGAGGGAACAATCGGACTGAAATTTCTGACGAAAGAGAATGGGCCGGTAACGAAACTGAAGGTAATAGACTCTTTTTCTTCGCCCGATGCATTCCTCACGTAGTCAGCTCATCTCAGAACGTTCAATTCACGCTTCAACGCGCCTGTGCGTGAACAGTCGAACACATCACATATATTCTGCCCATACGTCCACAAGGGTGCAAGTGCTGCCATTAAAAATGCTATGGTTTTTGTGAGCGTTGCGCACATTTATGCTTTGGCCACGTGCATTAATTAGCTAAGCTACGAATAATCCGTGTTGCTCCTTACTACAGTATAGCTGCCATTGTACCACAGAACACCACGTATTAACGTCACTAGTTTAGCTACAGTGAAAGAGTAGAGAGAGTGAAACGAACACAGCTTTCTTAATATTTCCGCAGACATTACAACTGAAAAAGTATTGCAGCAGCAACAAAACAAAATGGCGCATGTATTGCAAAGCGAACGTAAACACGGTGAAAATGGAAAGAAAGGTCTGGAATAACCTATGTAAATTATTGCAGGAGCTCATTGCGTCCAAAAGTCTACAGCCGCTTGCCAAGGATATGCTTGGTGATGACGTGTATGCTTTCCTCACGGACCTCAATGTTGAGGACTTACGTCATGAATTTGGTGACCTTGGAGGATTGCTCGACCTAGTGCAGCTCGTAGGAAGTATATCTCAGTGCTTCGAGCTTGACAGATTCAAGCAGCACAACAGTGAAGATGACTTGGTGAAGACTGCGATGCATCTTGGTGCCAGAAGGGAGTTTATACTAGGCAAGTCATGGATTCGCTTTCTCTTGGCTTAATTATTTTT